>NC_088302.1:30020409-30105476 GCF_032854445.1 Liolophura sinensis | reverse complement strand
AACAACTAAAAAACCACTAGATTTGGCTTTGAACCTACAACCTCATTGGTCAGGGCTGAGCCATTCTTTAGCCATGTTAGCTAAAAACACAACCCAATAAAGAGACATTTAGACACTCAAAAAATTTAGTTGACATAAGATGGCTAATTTTATTGAGAAATAGGAGAGCAAAAGATCATTAATTAAACCCATAGGTGAAATTGTATATGTACAGTGTGAAAGTATATAGGTTGGATGTTGTAAAAATGTTGACATGTATGTTTGATGTGCCAAACAAATCTTATTGCAGCATAAAGTTACAGATAAACATGTCTGTGATCAAATATGCAATCAAGGCTGATCAAACATATAGTAGGCTAGTTAAAACAAAACAGTTTGGAAATAAAATTTTGAATAGAAGTACATACACATAAATCTTGTTGTACATGACCAAGAGACTTTAATAAAAGTTAAACAAAAATCCAAAAAAGAAAAAAAAAATCAGATGACTTGTAGTCTAGTATTAGAACATATTATTGATTCCCCCTTGGCGATGTCCTTTGTGTACCTGGTGGCACTGAGTCAGGGTAGGCGGGAGGGGCCTCGTTGGGTACACCATCCGGGACGTGATACACCATAATGTCCCCATCACTAGCCCCTGTCATAATGACATGATCTGGGTCTGCTGCTGCAGTCTCTCGCTGCACCACAGCAGGTGTACTCTGTCCATACATCTGATATGCTGGCGGCTGAAAAGAGAGAAAATTACTGATCAAAATTACTCTGTCCATACATCTTATAGGCTTGTGGCTGGAAAGCGGGACCATTACTTATGTAAATCAAAATGTCCATACATCTGATGGCTGGAGAGACAAAACCTTACTGGTGTAAATCACACTTACAGAATTGCTTTTTAAGGACGAACAGCAAGTGTTCTTGAATGGAAGACAAACCAAAAATGATTGCATGATTAAGACGCTAATCATACATACTAATTAATATGACTTACGTAAGCCTAATCAGTTTGAATTCATGTCCAGTTTATAACACTTGGTCGTTATCATGTAGCGGTAACTAATTAATTTTTTCTGCTAAGATTAAACACACTGGTTAGAGGTTATACATATAATTTAACTTCTACAGATGTAAGCTGTAAATCTGGTCGCCTGTTTGGTCACGAGTCTGAAAGATGGCGATGTCTGACCTACAAATTGGTATACTACGTGAAACTTACATAAAATAAAGATTTAGCTATTCTTAGATTAATAGCTGTACACGATACAGACTGGTGATTAAATTAAACTGTTTAAACGTGATTACTTGTTACTGACGTTGACAACCCGCTATCGAATAAATGCCTTCACAAGTTTATTCAGACGGCAATTTCTGAAATGTGGTAAAATACCAGAATACATAACACAGCCCTTAAAATCACCAAGTTACCTCGTCCATCGCTCTTCAAGGAGTTTCGTAATACCAACCCACCAACTGGTTAGACTTGTCTTCCCGAAATTTTGACATCTCTTCTTTCGTACGCTTTCCTAAAGAAGAGTATGATAACGGGAGACAACACTGGCTTCGTACTAAAGTTACTACAGCTGTCTGAACCCAAAGCCAGACAAAGTGTATTCAGCTGTTGGGGTGTTTCAATATAAAGTCGTGGGTAATTACAAAAGAAAAAACAAAAACAAAAAAAAAAAAACAAAAAACAAAAAATAAACAAACAAACAAAAAAAAAAATAACAAAAAATAACAATATTAATAATAATAATAAAAGTTGTTACGTTCTTACCCAACACCGAGCAATTTTGCTGTGGAAAAGCGTAGGCCTAAGGATCATCTATGTTGTCACCAGGGCATCTGAAGCCGATTTCAAGAAACATACTTTCAGTCTGTTTGAGCATTCTAGCTATAAATCCTTTCAAGTTACAGGGTAAAACACGAGACTCGCGCCAATGTTGGTCCAATAACAACAGGACCATCGTAATTACATATACGGGACATCTACGTTTTACCGTCATAACCCATATTTGTGTGAATATGGCTTGAATCTGGCTTTGCAGCCACTAGTTACATACACCTCCAGTAAGTTTTCCGTAATTAAGCTTAGCTTTATAAACATAGACAATTGATCTCCAATAAGACTTCCGCCATTGATTTATTTATTTATTAGATTGGTGTTTTACGCCGTACTCAAGAATATTTCACTTATACGACGGCATTATGGTGGGTGGAAACCGGGCACAGCCCGGGGGAAACCCACGACCATCCGCAGGTTGCTGGCAGACCTTCCCACGTACGGCCGGAGTGGAAGCCAGCATGAGCTGGACTTGAACTCTCCGCCATTAAGCTTAGCTTTGTACACATATACACATATATAATACATCTCCCATGCGATTTCCGTACAGCTCAGTTTAGCTTTATTAGAATAGATAATACATCTTCAATAAGATTTCCGTAACTGAGCTTAGCTTTATAAGTGTAGACAGACCTAATACATCTCCAATAAGACTTCCGTATAACTGAGCTTTTCTTTCTAAACATATAGATAATGCATCTCTAATAAGATTTCCGTAATTGAGCTATAGCTTTGTAAGTATAGATAATACATCAGCTATAAGATTTCCGTAACTGAGCAAAGTTATGTAAGTACAGATGAAGTATCTCCAATAAGATTTTCATAGGACTGAACACTAAGGAAATTGTATTGGAAGTGTTCTTTATGCTTACAAAAATAGTTTGTACACATATATACATGTATGCATGTACATATTTGGCGTCAAGTGACGTCATGCATGCATGTCAAGGTTTATAGGATTAAGGTGTAGCACCTTACACCGTACAGAGGTGGCGGTGAAGGCACACACAATGTCTGGTTTGATTTCTGTAAACAAATATTATGTTTTTGTGTACCGGTAATTATTATTATTACATCTATACCTATAATAAAGACTTTCACGGTAGAGAATAGTCAGACAAACTGAAGCATTTGCCTCATGTATACAAAATCACCCAGGTTTGTGAGTACAGTACGATTTTCCTTATACGAAAAATAGGTCACCGTCATAGTGACCACTTTATTGCTCGCGATGCGAACCCCCAACCGTTTAAAGAGACATGGTAGGATCAAGACTGTCAAATCTGTCTATACTTCCGGAAATTTCTCGCTATTTTCAGACAGAGTTTATATTTCAGGAAAAATGAGTATTATGTATCGTATTTTATTGCATAAACACGAACTATGCCGTATGTAGCATGGCAATCAATACATAATGATATTGTGGGAGTCCCAATTATTGCCAATAAAATACAGAGTAAGAATAACTCATATACTGTTTGGATATGACGTATGATTAGGAACGGTGATTTCCGTTCAACACAGTTTTGTATTTTTCAGTAAACAGAATTTCTTTCACAAGCATGAAAGCTTTTCATGTGGTATTTTGTAAAAGGGAAAGACAATAAATGGTGGTGGAAGAGAAATAGCACATTACCTGATGATGCCTGTGAACAGTTAGCCTAGGTTTGCAGATCTGTAGTTTGGCAATGTATTTTTTACTTAAACCCGGAACAAATAAGGCAGTATATTACAAATTTCGATTCACATGACATATTAAATTTAACTTCAGAAACATAGTTTGCTTTAAATTTAATATCACGGCCCTCTACGATATGGACACAAGCCCCACATCTAGGTTTGTTTACATTTATTGACTTGTGCATTACAAGATTGTCAGAGAAGCGAACCCGAGTTAGAGAAGTCAGAGTCATGCAAGCTGACGCCATTGCTCCCTGTACAACACCAGCCCGGGTTGTACAGGTTGCTGGATGTCACTTAAAAAGAAGTTGTTTAATTCCACAAAACAATGTCTGAATTAAGCCAAAATTTAAAATCTCATCACAGTGCTTATTTTTTGGTACTGTAAGTAGAAATTTTTGTAAATTTGTCTTAAGATGACATTTATGTGGTGATCAAAATCGTAATTTGTTGGTCCCAAAAATAAGCTATGTATTTTAGATATGGCTGTGTGGAATCGGCCCCAGAGTCTAGTGCTGAAAATTGGCCGCTGATCATTCCGGGCCAAGAACCAGCGACCTCAAAGTCAGGCAGGCACCTAATCACCAACACATATCAGTTGCCTAGACCGTTTGCAGCAGCGGGGTGTGGTCTATAGCGGTTAGAAGAGCTTGGATGCCTTTCAATCTCTAGGACAAACGAGGTGTGGGTTTCTATACCTGACCTGGTACGGGGAATTTGTAAAATTTGTGAAATTTGACGATTTTGTGGGATTTGTGGAATTTGTCTTACGTTGGTTTATGGTCATTGGTGTTCACCAACATGGTGTGCATACCTGGACGTCACATGAAGGCATGTTCTCAATAACTTCTCAGTTGTCGGTAATCTCGATCATAAATGTCTATTTTTTGGTTGAAATGTTTTTAATTATTGTATGAAGATTGAGGTGAGCCAGAAAAATGCTTTTAGTAAAACTATTACGCAGGTAATTCTACATGTTGTCAACTTTTCATGTAAGTAAACATTTATTTTGATATGTGTGGGGCCTCTGTGGCTCAGTTGGTTTGCGCGCTAGCGTAGCGTGATGACTTAGGAGCCTCTCGCCAAATTGTCGCCGTGAGTTCAAGTCCAGCTCATGCTGGCTTCCTCCCCGGTCGTAAGTGGGAAGGTCTGCCAGCAACCTGCGGATAGACGTGGGTTTCCCCCGGGCTCTGCCCGGTTTCCTTCCACCATAATACTGGCCGCCGTGTTATAAGCTAAATATCCTTGAGTACGTCGTAAAACACCAATCAAATAAATAAATAAATCTTCATATGTAAAACATAAACTTTATAATGTGACCAGTTTCTGATGTTTAAAATCAGTATTTCTGCCCGACTCAGAGGTCTTTGGATCGAAACCAGGAGTGCTCAGCAAATTTTCAGTACTACAGATCCTTTGCTATACCTAGAAAATGAAAATTTCAAAAAACGGTATCATATTGTTAAGGTTTTACAGTTCGATTTTATTCCATACACAAGGGCCACACGCACGCACATTAGCATAGTATATTACACGTGCAGCGACACATCAGCTGTCATTCTAAGTGCATCTGATGATCAATATACTTTATTCCAGAATAAGCTCAAAACGGACGTTATTTTCGAGTTTTGATGCCTTTGGGAATTATCCCACAAAGGTTGGTGCCAATTGATTGTTGCCAAACGCTTGCAATTGTCTCAGATTAAGGACAGACAATGTACTAAATTAATAAGAACTATAATAATTAATAAGTTGCACTATAATATAGATTATGAACTCTTCATTTCATGGTTGAACCTATGACGCCGGCACATTGCATTCAATATTTCCTTAACAACTTCAGAAATAATACATCAGGAAGTTGAGGTGCATATCACTGAATAAATACGTTGCCCCTTCAACAATTGTATATAGGTCCAGCTGTGAAGAATACTGAGCTAGTGCTTATTTTGTCTGTCAAGTAGACGATATCAAGTAACATGAAGCAGGAAGCCTGTAGAAAAATCATGATATTTCAAACGTTTTAAAAAATCCAACAGGAAGTTCATTCTGCGAGCCTGTTGAAAAAATTTAACAGAGTTTACACAGAACAGTGGTAGCAAAGGTAAACAGAACACTCAATGATATCCTGAAATATAAGAAATTGTATATCTCTTTTGTCTTGTGTCATGTGCCTTATCGCCGATAAGGCTGAAATACTGCCCACGTGGCGTAAAGCCTATAATCATTCATTCATTCGAGTGCCTTACAAAATGAGACATAAATACAGAATATGACTTGTGGCTTCCTGGCAGATTCCGGCAACTGAATTCATGGTAGGTGACACTCATAATACGTAGATTTAAATCATTGTATGAGGTTAGAAGGGTATTTTTTTTCCTTCAACGCTTTTCAGATATACAGAGAATGCATTGTCGCCAATAACCACCTCTTGCCGCACGGCTAATACCGTCACTGGGCATAGGTGATTATTGATTATTGAGTAAATATATATTCGTCAGTATACTGGAATATATTTATAAGGATGGATAAGGATTTGCAGGGTGAAACTTACGCGCAAGATAAAATAAAAGGGAAGCCGTACCCTGTTCTCAACTTTATCAATTAATTGCCTGGGAGAAGTAACAAGAGCAACAAATCAGATTAAGTACCGGAAAATAAGTTTTTGTTTACAATACTCACGTTCTGCCAGTTCTATAGTATTTTACTAAGGATGTGCCTGAGCTATATGTTGCGTTACCAATGACCGAAAGTTACCAGGGCTGAATAGCTGTTCTCTCTTGTTCCGAAGTCCGATCCTTTTCAGTAGCATGTTTCTTACACTCGCTCTTTGCTTATTGGTCTAACAGATAGACTTTTTGACAAATGAATTAACAGCACACCTAGGCTTTGTTCTTAGAGAGCTGGCTTAGTGGAACGAATGAACACACTGATGTCATGTTTTGTATCAGGTTGGTGGTAAGAATGAACAAAGGGATTTTAGCGGCAGGAGGTTTCACCAGTGTCTTTTATGGCGTCGAAATAAGGCGAAAAGTGTCTGAAAAGACTGTACATTAGGCAATTTGCATGTAGCTGTAACATTTGGCCAGACGATCCGAGGGAACAATTTGCATTTGGCCAGACCCCTCGAGGGAAGAATTAGCATGTAGCTGTAACATTTGGCAAGACCGTGCGAGGGAACAATTTGCATGTGCATGTAACATATGGCCAGACCTGAGCGAGCATTAGACTTTTGGAACAGTATTCATGAATTTGACACATAGCATGGATGTCGTAAAAGTAGTCAGATCACATGATTTGTTAGTCCGTTTTCATACAAGAGTAGAAGAGTTTTCACAGAATGCCTGTTCAAGACAAAACGTTACATACGCAAATTACTGCATTACTGGGTCAAAATGTTTTGCTAAGGGCGTTTCGTATAATTACGGTTCTAGGGGTCTTTATCCTTTTTTTCCCCGCAGATGATGAGCACTGTTTCAGGACAACAGCGTCAACAATACAACGTGTATATCCGTGGATTCTTCAGGGCCAGGATGCCACTACTTTTAGAGTTGGTTATCTTTATCTTGATGTGCTGTTGTCGCAACCTTTCTGCCACATCGAATCATCGCCAGTGTCATTTTAACCAGATCGAGCACTACCTAAACTGTAGCTCCAAACGACTGCAATACGTGCCTAGCGAAGAATTTTCTTCCGATATCCTCGGCATTGACCTTAGTTCAAACAAGATAACGAAGGTACAAAATTGGACATTTTCAAACGTACCAGCATTGGTATTCCTGGACCTTTCCAGTAATTTGATCCACACTATTGAATCGACAGCCTTTGATGGTCTCTCGAAGCTTTTGTCTTTGAACATATCCAACAACCAATTTTATCTCAGCGTCTTTAAAGCCAAACTGTTTGAGCCTCTTGTGAGCTTGAAGGAAATAAGGCTACATAAATATCTGAAATCAAAGAGCACGCAAGAGTGGGAAAATATAGATGAAGCTTTTGGAAAACTGAAAAACCTTACAAGGCTCTATATGGACTTTCCCCCTGATTTCAGATTTGGTGACGGATTTGGGAATCTCACAAAACTGATTGCTATTTCTACATCGAATGACTTATCAGAGCAAAGCCATTGTGATATTAGATCTATTCACAACACAACATTTGAAGTTTTTAGAAACACATCATTAAGGGAGTTGCGTCTCTTTCAGTGTAACATTTCCTCTTTTGACATTGCCTCTTTTGAGCCTTTATCGTCTTTAGAAGTCTTGGACCTTTCCTATAATATGAACGCTGGGTTACTAGCTGGTTACAACTCTCTCTACGGGCTACAAGGTCGCAATATGTCAGAAATTAAATTAGGGCTGCTGAATAATTTTACAAGTACAAGATTCGACGACAGCTTTATTCTGATTTCGAGCCATTTTCGGTATTTAAAATACATTTGCGTGAAATCGTTAGATTTCTCCCAAAATTTTATATCCTTCATTAAAAACAATTTCCCAAAGAAAGTTAACATCGATTGTCTGGAAAATGTAAACATATCATTTCATGCATTACACATTCTCCCTGTAGATTTCTTGTATGCTTTTTTGCTAGCTCCCTCTCTGAAACACATAGATATTAGTCATGGCTACAGTTTTCCTGAATCACGAGGGTACCACATACCGAAGGCGCTGTCACTCAACTATTCACTAGCGGTGCCACTGCCACCGAATTTGGAAACGCTGAACATCAGTAGTTTTGGAATTTGGTTTTACGTTAACTTAAAATCCAAATTTATCTTTGCGTCCAAACTGAGATATCTAGTATCTTCGTACGTCAACCTTGACAACTGTGATGGTCAGAGCGTCTTTGGGATGGACAACCTTACTCATCTAGACATCTCGGGAATTCTTTGCGAAGCGATTTCCCCTGAATACTTCCGCAGTTTTCCACATCTCGTCCAACTTTCACTTTCCAATTCCCCATATATCAAGACGGCCCTAATGACTCAAACGCCATTTGTTTTACTCGAGGAATTGGAGGAAATCGACTTATCGGGTAATAAATTGATTGGTTTGCATCCACGATTATTTGAGCAGAACAAACGCCTTCGTAAAATAAATTTGGCCAACAACAAATTCCAGGCTCTGCCCACCACACTTTCCAGCATTGTCATTCTCCAACAGTTGGACTTGTCCGCCAATGTCTTTACGGATTTAAGTGAAGAAGAGATGAAGATCTTTGACCGATGGATGATTAGAAATGACAAAGGCAAATCGTTCAGTCTTCTGTTTGCAGGAAACAATCTCCAGTGTACCTGCGAAACGGTCCTGTTCATTCACTGGCTTCATGAAAGACGAAACAATATCGATTATCAAAGAGATTATGACTGTTTCCTTTCTAACGGCTCCCGTACGTCTGTTCATAGATTCGCAAAGCATCTAACCAACTTTGAGGTGAAGTGTGTCAGTGAAACCTATCTTGTCATATCGGTAGTCAGCAGCTTGACATTAGTACTCTTGGTACTTTTGCTGGCAGCCACATACCGTTACAGATCAAACCTAAGATACTGGCTGTATACACGCCTCCAGCCGCCCGAAAACATGTTCTCCAGTGGACTGGAATATGTTTACGATGCCTTTGTGGCCTACTCCTCTGTCGACTACGACTGGATCTATGGCCAGTTGCGCCCAAATCTCCAAGGGACAGACGACGACCCTATTCGCCTATGCATCCACGACAGGGACTTCACCCCCGGGAAGCCGATCCATGAGAACATTGTTGACACAATTCGGAAAAGCCGAAAAATTCTTTTGGTCATCAGCAAAGGATTTCTGGAGTCTCGATACGGACCTCTGGAAATCGAATACGCAGGTATGAAATCTCTTGACGAAGGCAAGGACAATATTATACTGTGTGTGTTAATGGAAGACATCCCAGTTCGGCGGATGCCAAAGGCTCTGAGAAACCTCTGGCACAAAATTACTTTTCTCAAATGGACCAGTAACCCAGAGGAACAAACCATTTTCTGGCGAAACCTAAAATCCGCTTTAAATTCATGTTGAAATTGTTCTCGTTGCCACATATGTAGTGGTTATTTTATCATATACGGAAAATGGGCTAAATTTCCCCCTATGTTGCACATTTCACCAGATTCCGAGAGTCCTAGAGATCTTAGAATGGTGATTAGAGGTTTGTTAGGAATGTAGGATTTATTTGATTTAATATTTGATTTATTTGATCGTTGCTTTATGCCATCCTCAAGAATGTTTCACTTGTACGACTGCAAGCCAGCAATAGTGTCCGAGGAAACCGGACAGAGCCTGGAGGAAACCCACGACCATCGGGAATGGAACGTATACAGGATGATATCTTAAGTACTGGATAAATGTAACTTTCAGCACCAAACGTGATAGTTAATGGTGTCTATTAGCTGCTAGAAATGCAATTGCTTGGCGAAATCTTATAGGTTATTTTCCGTGTTTGCATATATTTATCTATAAATCTTCGTTTTCAGAAATACTATATTTACATATTTACCTTTTCAGAAGTGTAGAACCATGTATAAAGACTGTATATAGGCCTAAATATATCCTATCACTAAAAAAAATCACTACAAGGAATCGGCTGTAGTTCGGGTTATGCAAGGATTTGTTATTAATTTGATGGGTGTTTTACGCCGTACTCAAGAATGTTTCACTTGTACGACTGCAGCCAGCAATAGGGTCAAAGGAAACCGGACAGAGCCTGGAGGAAACCCACGACCATCGGGAATGGAACGTATACAGGATGATATCTTAAGTACTGGATAAATGTAACTTTGATCACCAAAAGTAATAGTTAATGGTGTCTATTAGCTGCTAGAAATGCAATTGCTTTGGCGAAATCTTATAGGTTATTTTCCGTGTTTGCATATATTTATATATAAATCTTCGTTTTCAGAAATACTATATTTACATATTTACCTCTTCAGAAGTGTAGAACCATGTATAAAGACTGTATATAGGCCTAAATATATCCTATCAATAAAAAAAATCACTACAAGGAATCGGCTGTAGTTCGGGTTATGCGAGGATTTGTTATTAATTTGATGGGTGTTTTACGCCGCACTCAAGAAAATTTTACTTATACGACGGCGGCCAGCATTATGGTGGGAGGAAACCGGGTAGAGCCCGGGGGAAACCCACAACCATCTGCAGGTTGCTGGTAGACCGCAGAGGAAGCCAGCATGAGCTGGACTTGAACTCACAGCGACCGCATCGGTGAGAAACTAATGGGTCATTACGCTGCTCTAGCGCGCTCTACACCGGGTACTTCTGTTGGCTCCAGCCATAAATTTAAATCTGATCATCCAGTTAAATGCGTCGATTGAATAAATAATACTAGTGTAAATCTTACAAATTGTTGGCAACTACAAATGGGGATTTGAACCACAAACCAAACCTAAGCTAGGTTTTCCACTGGAATATAATGTGTTTATTCAGATATGTACATCTCAGAATATCAGCCAATATATTTAGCAGATACAAACAATAAATGTTAAAAGAAAGTTACAAGTTGTTCGCTGAAATGATGAAGAGCACTTTCGTTGATCAGTGAAACAACCTTGAGTCAGTCGTTTTATCTCACTGTAACACTCAAAAAAGTTTTTGTGTTAACTTTAACAGAAAGTCTGTTGTCTGAGTGATTCTAGAATGTATTCTATTATAATAACACCCTATTCTGCTATATTCGACATAAAGTTCTGTTAGTTTAATATACAATAGGCTTTCTGTTAAATTTAACAAATTATTTTTTGAGTGATGTAGAGATGTGTGTTTTGCATGTTGTGTGCACCTGATGTAGCTTTATATCACAGTACATAGTTATATTTAGCGCTCTTTAAGCTTTATTCATGCACGTCTTAATTTTCTAAGAAACACACATAAACTTTAAAACATAGCGAGGTAAAACAATGATACATAATGATAAATAATAATGATACATCTTTGAGTCTGAGTTATGCTATATGTAATCTTTAGAGTGGGTTATACCGGTTAGTTTATTAATATTGACTGGTCAGACGGATATACTTTGCTTGTTGCACAGAAGGTAATTATATTGATGGTAAGTCACCCACCATTGGCAAGTTAGTCATGAACTTCCTAACGTGCGAAGTATAGATATATGCGCACCTATGTAATTGGTTGAAGACAAAGTGAAAGGTACTAAACAGCTGCGTAAAGGCCCACACAAGCGTCGTTTAAGGTCACAACAGTGAAGATATGGGAATCGGCACATCACAATGTCCTAGGCCCGGACTCAACACGCGCCCCGTGTGTTTTATCAAGCTTTAATATACCCGCTTCCTCAATGAACTTTACAAATCTTTCACGTTTCTGCCGTACATTGGTACTCTGAACGACAATAAGTACATTCGTGTGCAAGTTGTGCGCTCTGAACCTAGCGGCGTGTGGATCTTCCAGCAATGTGTGGATGGCCGGTTTGTACGGTTTTCTTCCGTCTGTCTTGGAAGAAAAATATTCGTGAGCTCGGCGTAAAGATCAATCAAATACATAAACCTAAACCTTCATTGACAGTTACTAAGTTTGTCCGGTAACAGGCCGTTGTATAAGTGAAAATATTCGCGATAACGGTATCGCGATCGGGTGACAGGACTTAAACACGTGGAATCACCCGCAAACACGTGGAATCACCCGCAAAGTGGCGAAAATATGTTTCTCATCATTACAATGCCATTATACAGCTTGGATCAAGTTCCGTTCCAAAGCTAGCGATGTAATAAAAATTTAATACTTTGATCGTTGTTTCATAAAACCAGCGAAAATTTAAAACATCAGTATATAATGTACAGTTACCGACTGTTTAGTTCAAATTGTAATATTGTTTTCACAAGGTTGTTTAAATGAAATTTAGCCACACTGCATGTGGAATCTCCCCACTGCTCAATATTGACTCATTCCAATATAGGCTGAACTCTGTATAGTCTATTTTGGCACATGTAAGTCAGATATGTAGATGAAACAAACTAAAATTCGCAAATATAGCTGCAAAATTCGGTATGAAGAACATGGGTGTTGTCTAGTACTCAGACCCCTCGTTGCTGATCGAAGATATATTTGAGTGCATGAGTGCATGGGGTTTAACGTCGTACTTAACAAGTTTTCAGTCATTTGACGACGCAGGAGTCCTTTGGGTGCATGCACGTGTAATGTGCCTGCTTATTGCAGGACGGAAGTGTGACCCGACCCAGGATTGAGGCTGGATCTACCGTTCCCGAAGCGGACGCTCTACCAATCGTGGTCTCGGGGCCGGTCACGATATATTTGATGATTTGGTCAACCGCTTAATGGTTACTGAATGGATCGCCATAATCTTTACAAACCGGAAGGCAGACTGAGACTGAGACACTTATATGTTTGTGTCAGAACAAGCCGCAAAAAGTCAATGACAATTTGCACTCGGGTCCATCGTAAAGTAAATGCCACTTGTTAAAACACTCAAATACAATCTTGATGTTAACAGATAGTATGTCGTCTAAGTGACAGCGGAATGTATTCTGTCATTATCACAAAATAACAGAATCTTTATGCTGAATCAACAAGAATAGGTGTGTTATATTTAACAAAACAACCTGCTGCAACAGCAGAATAAATTCTTGCATCACTCAGACAACAGACTTTCTGTTAAAACTGACAGATTAATCTTTTGAGTGACGAGGCCATGTCAAAGATGTGACACACTCACCGACCGACTTTCAGGGGGTGCTTCCCGCGGCTAAACTAGGGTAACTGTGTGGAGAGTATTTTCTATATAATGACAAATGACTGACTATACCTGGGTAACAAGGGCATGCAACACGATGCCTTGAAACGGGTGTAAAATAATTATTGAATAAGATAACAACCGCGGATACCAAATGATTTTTATTTCATCATTTCTCTTCAAATTGAAAGAAAAACTGTCGACTGTATATAGCATCAAAATAAAAAAAAGCAGATTGTGAAAAGCAGCATGTACAAAAAATGTTAACTGAAAGCTGTAAATATATATTTATTCTATATAAAGATGGTATATGCTATATACAAAATGCCTCTTACAGAGTCCTGAGCTAGGTTCACGATTCAAACATCAAGTACCGTTTTACAGATATAGTTATTAAAAACTCGCTTCATACGTTACAAATAATTTGTCAAACTGTAGGAAAAGTCATATACTGCAGGTACATCAACAACACATTTAACTAAAACGAAGCACTACATACTCGGTTCCATTTAATTAAAAGCCACATTCTTAAAATTTTGTATATCAACTTTCTTGTTCAGTTTTAGGAAGTGAATACAATGTCCAGGTTATAACCTGGTTTACAGAAGAAATACGCAAAACTTTCTGCCACGTTTTTAATGCGTGAGGGTCAGTCAACTTAACGTCGGTCTTACAAGGGCAATGCAGACCACTTATTATCAATGGAGCCCTTGCCGAGAAGAGTGAAGATGGCGAAATGTCGAAAAAAAGTGCCTGTTCACGAAGCAAAGTAATAGTGTCTGACTGAAGTTCACCAAGAGCGAACAAGTTCAAATCCAGCTCCTGTTGCTTGCCTGTGCTTTTTAGAAAGTAGGTTTACGAAGTACATCAGTATTGTTACATAAAGGCATGACAGAGGCTATGCGGGCCTATATATGCGGGGTTTTCTACGGCTATATACTGGGTTTACCAGAGCTATATGCTGGGGTTGCCACTGCTATACAGGATGCCTTTGCCATTGCTATAAAGTGGGTTTGCCAGCGCTATATGCTGCGTTTCCCATGCTTGATTTTCTCTACGCATAAACCTGACCGTCAATACTGAAGCATTCCTAAGCCACTGGTAAACAGATTTCCACTCAGGGAATATCTGAAACAGATGCTGTATTATATCCATTACATGTACCCCAATTCTTCTAATTTTTGGGACACCTGGTCTGCTGAAAAGGAACCTTCAACCATGTCAGCGACGGTTTGATTTTATATTGTGGGAAATGTCCAAATTCCATGTCTAGGGCCGTTGTTTTTTTTTAAATACGATGCAAACCATCAAAAAAGTTAAGTACAATTAAACAATTACCTAGGCTTCTGTTAGCCTGAACTAACTAGTATTTCATGGCTTTCGAGTGCTATCGACCTTTTTTTTTCGTTTCACTCCATCAGAGAAGACACTTACAGATTTTCAAAACATGCCCTGAATATGTATACATTCAAATTTAGTAAAACTATCCCTAATAAATATAAAATAAAAATTAAAACCATAAAACGCTGATGCCCATTTTATCACTTGCTATGAAACAGACAACCAATCGATCAAAAGTGGTATCTCGGTCATTTGTGTAAGAATGCACCAATCATCAGGCTATAAGTAAGTCATCTGTGGAAAATGGAATGTTGTTTGAAAATCTATAACAAGGCTGAGAAATGGAATGGTATTTTGTCAAGTATACATTATTCCACCTCGTATAAAATATACATCAACTGAGAGACCACAACACTCCTTCAACAGGTGATGTAACTGTCTTTGTCAAGAGTATTAATACACTGTATGTGGATTACTTACGTCTTATACAAATATATCAGCTGCTTTTTCTGTACATACATACATGTATATCACAATACATACTATATTTGTTAGTGTTTCACTGATACATGTTAAACATGCAATCAGATTAGAAACACTCACATAACAGATTACACATAACAGATGTTTATAAAGGATGCAAAACTTATAGCACAGTATATACCAAAATAATCAATGTCCAACGGTGTAAAATGTGGTATATTTTATCTTATGTCCATTTATAATACTTTTGATTTGCCTCCTTTGAGATTGCAGAGGTGTACGGCAAAGGAGAAACCATCCGACATGGAGAAACCATGTGACGAGGAGGAACCAGGTGACAAGGAGAAGCCAGGTGACAAGAAGAAATCATCTGACATGGAGAAACCATGTGACAAGGAGAAACCATCTGAGATGGAGAAACCACGTGACAAAAAGAGGAGCCAGCTGACAAGGAGAAGCCAGGTGACATGAATAAACCATCTGACATGGATAAACCATGTGACAAGGAGAAACCATCTAGCATGGAGAAACCATGTGACAACATGAAATCATATGACATGGAAAAAACATGTGACAAGACAAAAACATCTGAAAAGAAGAAACCATCTGACATGGAGGAACCATGTGACAAGGAGAAACCATTTGACAAGGGTAATTTTACTTTTTAAAAATGGAAGAGCAATGCATCAATGGGAGTATAAATTTGTGATCATTTTAACGGAATGTCCAACAGGGCGACTGGAGTAACATATCATTACTTACAGGGTACTAAATTCCTTTAAATATGACACTGTCAAATGGCTTTACATCGGTGCGCTGATGTTCATGATACACCATATGACAGTCAAATGGCTTTACATCGGTGCGCTGATGTTCATGATACACCATATGACACTGTCAAATGGCTTTACACCGGTGCGCTGATGTTCATGATACACCATATGACACTGTCAAATGGCTTTACATCGAGGCACTGATGTTCATAATACACCATATGACACTGTCAAATGGCTTTACACTGGTGCGCTGATGTTCATGACACACCATATGACACTGTCAAATGGCTTTACATCGGTGCACTGATGTTCATGATACACCATATGACACTGTCAAATGACTTTACATCGGTGCCCTGATGTTCATGATACACCATATGACACTGTCAAATGGCTTTACATCGGTGCGCTGATGTTCATGATACACCATATGACAGTCAAATGGCTTTACATCGGTGCGCTGATGTTCATGATACACCATATGACACTGTCAAATGGCTTTACATCGGTGCGCTGATGTTCATGATACACCATATGACACTGTCAAATGGCTTTACATCGGTGCACTGATGTTCATGATACACCATATGACACTGTCAAATGGCTTTACATCGATGCGCTGATGTTCATGATACACCATATGACACTGTCAAATGGCTTTACATCGGTGCACTGATGTTCATGATACACCATACGACACTGTCAAATGGCTTTACATCGGTGTGCTGATGTTCATGATACACCATGACACTGTCAAATGCTTTATATCAGTGCGCTGATGTTCATGATACACCATATGACACTGTCAAATGGTTTACATCGGTGCGCTGATGTTCATGATACACCATATGACACTGTCAAATGACTTTACATCGGTGCCCTGATGTTCATGATACACCATATGACACTGTCAAATGGCTTTACATCGAGGCACTGATGTTCATGATACACCATATGACACTGTCAAATGGCTTTACACTGGTGCGCTGATGTTCATGATACACCATATGACACTGTCAAATGACTTTACATCGGTGCCCTGATGTTCATGATACACCATATGACACTGTCAAATGGCTTTACATCACTGCAGTGATGTTCATAATACACCATATGACACTGTCAAATGGCTTTACATCGGTGCGTTGATGTTCATGATACACCATATGACACTGTCAAATGGTTTACATCGGTGCGCTGATGTTCATGATACACCATATGACACTGTCAAATGGCTTTACATCAATGCGCTGATGTTCAGGCTACACCATATGACACTGTCAAATGGCTTTACATCGGTGCGCTGATTTTCATGATACACCATATGACACTGTCAAATGGTTTACATCAGTGCACTGATGTTCATGATACATCATATTACACAGTCAAATGGCTTTACATCAGTGTGTTGATGTTCATGATACACAATATGACACTGTCAAATGTTTCACATCAGCGAGCTGTTGTTCATTATTACACCATATGACACTGTCAAATGGTTTACATCCGTCTTGTGGTATTCAGGTTACAGTGTATGTCACAATTAAGTGGCTGTTCACTGTGTAATGATGTAAACTCTACAATGTACAGCTTTAAATCAACAATACATGATTTACAATGTATCATGTTACAATATACTGATATGCAATGTATCATGTTACAATATATGATTTACAATGTATCATGTTATAATATATGATTTACAAGATGACATCTACAAATTGTGACACTCCAGTATTCATACACAGTCACAATGTCAAGGTCAGACCTAGGCTGTGACAGTGTCAAGGTCAGGTTTGGACACATCTACAAATGTATCTCTATTGAGACATGGTGTGTACTTATGGCTGACAACATGGTTCCCAGGTTTTACAATGGGCAGCTGCCGACGGATCTTACACCAAAAGTTTTTTATTTGTCTGCCAGAGGCTTTGTTCCCGGGCCACCTCACAGGTTTCATGTACTGAAGGCCATTGGCCAGCGTTTCAGACTTGCTGTAGGACTTCCTCAATGTCTCCCAGGATGTTAACTTTAAGCCTTCCTTGTGTACAGTGACCAGTAGAATCTGTCGCTTTAACCTGACAGCCACATTGAGGAGGTGACTAAACAGGGCCTCGTTCAGTATCCCCGGGGTAATGATGAACATTACACTGTGCGAGTCTTCCATTAGTTCCCGTGTGCCCTCGAAGAGAACTTAAAAAATAAACACAAACACAAACCTTTTTACACAACAGTTTGGAATTAAGAGAAAAGCGAACATAAATTAAAAGTTAGCATCAAATGAAAGAAAATTTTCATGACATGATAATGCTCTTTATGTGCCGACAAGTCCTGCAGGTATGAAAGTACGGAAGTTATCGGAATGATAACTTTCCCGTTTGAAATTACGACACCATTTATGGTTAATCATCAGCAATGGGAGATGTGAAGGGTTCTCGTGCCACAGAAAAATTTTTTCTTTCCAAATTATCCTCCCAAGCTAACAACAGTGGCTGTAATACAATGTATTTTTCATTAGCAGTTTATGAAAGGAATCCCGACTATCCTGATCTTTATCATTTAACCTTGCTTTTAGGCCACACAAGTCTGGATACAAAAGTAGCACATTTAGGTCTTTCATCACATCTTCTGTTTAGCATGTATAAACTTTGCTGGCTTCCAGTATGCTCAGCAAGGCCAGAACAGTCCTTGTGCCCTCATATTTATAGAGCTGCCTCACTGTAGCGACATGTCAAAGGCACCTGCCATGTCAAATAGCCTACGTGACATCTGTCCGCCCAGTATTTGGCTTATCCCTTCAAGCGAAGTTCATGGACCCCAGGCAGAAAATACAAAGGGTTGTCAAACTCAGCCCCCGAAGTGTGTCACTAATAATGTCCTGCATCAACAAAATTATGTTATACCTGGTTGGATTGGGTTACGTCCCTTTGATTGTGTGACATTAAAAAAAAAATTTGTTGTAATGCTTGTACGAGTGATTATACCCAGTTGTCATGAGCGAACCATGTGCAAGTGTACACATCATGGCTTCTCAAACAACATCGAATGTGTGACCTCCCTAAACATTTCTTGCCATACCATGTATTGTATGGAAATACAAGGGCCTGAATGTGTTGAAACGGTGGATTTGTTTTTATTCTTTATATAAAGGTGAAATATGGTTTCTTTCAGTGATAAAAGTGCCATTTCATAGATTTCACTTTGTTTACAGATATCACTTTTGTTATTACATTTTTGGCATTTCATACCCAGAGAGCGAAGGTACATTTAGATAGAGAATGGCAGCATGAAATTGTTCTGTTGTTTGGTTTTTTTTTTTGAGAAAAGTAACACTTAGAGAAACAGTCAGTCTAAGTTACATTCGCAAAAAAATCCCAATTGGTATTAGCAATACGTTGTCATTAGATAAGAAGTTGTTTGAGAATGTTCAGGGGCTTACATCGTCCAGCAGAGAGATCCTTGGCCATTGTCTTGTACTTCAGGTAGGCTAAACTCTTCAGATTTGGGGCAATATGTTCTCTGACAAACGTATGATCATCGTCATCATGCACCACCAGTATGTCACAGCCAAAACGACCTACGCAGAATGTGTACAACAGTGAGTGGACAATGTCATATTTATTTATCCTATTAATGTTTAACCCTCTCACCAATGCGGTTGCTGTGAGTTCAAGTCCAGCTCATACTGGCTTCCTCTCAGGCCGTAAGTGGGAAAGTCTGCCAGCAACATGCGGGTTTCCCCCAGTTTCCTCCCACCATAATACTGGCCGCTGTCATGTAAGTGAAATATTCTTGAGTACGACGTACAACACCAATCAAATCAATCAATCAATATAAATTATAGTTTAACACCTGGGTCAGGTTTTACGAAGCGGTCGCGAACTGCGCCTGGCGTATTTTCCATGGCAACATATAGTAAAAAGATACGTCGGCATGGTAACTGCGCTTGGCGTAGCGCCGTGACGGCTTTGTAAAACGGGCCTCAGAATTTCTCACTTCTATGATGGTGGTGAATCATACATGTTTGGAAAGTCTGGCTTTATGGAAATTATGTGGTGCTTTCTCCAGCACAATAGTCAATCAGTCAAAGCTCAATTGACCATTGTTCTCTGGTAATGAATGACTAATACCTTGCCAGTTTGCCAACAAAATGTTATCACAAAGGCAGGAAATATCAACTGACTGTCACAGTTTTAATAGATCATCCATGTACACTGTTTGCTAGAATTGTAACACGACCCTAGCCACTAAAAAATTATGGTTAGTTGGATGGCAACTATTTTTTTTTTTAATTATTATTCTGCAAAAGATAATGATTTTAAAGAACTATTAAAGAAATTAGGTTTATCTAAATCTGGATAAAAAACTTCAAAGTTGGGTACGTTTTGGATTTACATGACCAAAACAACATATATGTATTTTTAATGATGGCCCGTAAATGAAAACCGAAATTACTAAATATATTTATATATATGCGTGAAGGCTTCCCCATATAAAATGCTAATTTTACCTTTGTGATGCTTTTGACATTTAAATGTGTACCACGTGTAGAAGAAGAAGGTGATCTGTGGTTCATACAAGTAATAACACAGGCAGGTGAGCAGAAGGAGTATTATCACAGCTACTGGTACGACAATGGGTAATAGCAGGCCAATGTCTCGCTTCTCATCAGGCGCTGTAGAGGAACCAAACAAAAACACAAATACACCAGTGAAATGGATTTATGGACATGATCATTGATGATGGTTCTACAGTGGGTAAGGGCAGGCTTACATGTATGTCTTGTTTCTTATCTGTGGTTGCTGAGGAACCAAACCAAAACACAACTCTGACAGAGAAGATCAGACATGGTGGTACCACAGAGGGTAACAGCAGGCCTATGTCCTGTGTCTCATAAGGAGTTTTAGAGGAACCAAACAAAAACAAAACCCCAGTCATGATCAGAGGTGCTGGCACAGCATAAGTAGGTAATAAGCCGAGTCGGCATTTCAGGAGTCCCACAAATTCAGGCAGATATGGACGAGACATGGTGGGGGCTCTTACAAACTAACGCAGCTAAAAGGTGAGATTTGATGGTACCTGCTACACTGAATACACATGTTGCATAGCCAGGTCTGTCGGCCTAACAATGCCTTCAAATAGCAGCTGCTGTAAAAACATTCCTTTTAGGCACGTTAGATCCCGAAAACCCCCCACCCTGTCTCGTGTCAACTTGGGTGAACTCACAAGATTCCTGTAATGCTTACTCAGCTTATAGCAGGTTGCTTCTTATCAACGTGATCAAGGGCTGTAGATAAACCAAACAGAGCAGCTGGCCTCTGCTGTAACAACAACAGTCAGTGTGTACAACAGTCAGTGTTTACAACATTCAGTGTGTACAACAGTGGGTGTGTACAACAGTTGGTGTGTACAACAGTTAGTGTGTACAACAGTCAGTGTGTACAACAGTCATTGTGTACAAGTGGGTGTGTACAACAGTTATTGTGTACAACAGTCAGTGTGTACAACAGTCAGTGTTTACAACATTCAGTGTGTACAACAGTCGGTGTGTACAACAGTCGGTGTGTACAGCAGTCAGTGAGTACCACAGTCAGTGTGTACAACATTCAGCGTGTACACAGTCAGTGTGGATAAGTCGGTGTGTACAACAGTCAGTGTGTACAACAGTCAGTGTGTACAACAGTCACACCAGTTAGTGTGTACACATATATGTACTGCAGGGAAGGGTGATGTAAGTATTGCATATAAAACTTTCTATATTGAACATTTTAAGGGAGAATACTAGAATGGCCTCTAGTAACTCAGACCACACCACCAACACTGACAGGTTTCACAAATACATATACTTGTTTGCATTAAACCCCAATAAAACATCCGAGGGGATAGTGAATGAGTGACAGTCGCAAACATGGTTGAACATAATCAACCTATACACATGGTATGAACAGAGTTTGTCATATACAGTACATTCTGCTAAAGGGAGAATGGTGACTAACAGCAGGACGTAAAATATTCACATGGCCACCTTTTGCCGACATGTAAATCAGATTAAATAAAACC
This sequence comes from Liolophura sinensis, assembly GCF_032854445.1. NCBI lineage: Eukaryota > Metazoa > Mollusca > Polyplacophora > Chitonida > Chitonidae > Liolophura > Liolophura sinensis. The sequence continues at coordinate 30,083,558 of NC_088302.1, read as the reverse complement.
CTATTTGTCACACGTGGCAGGTAGAATGAAAAGAAACATTTCACCCCCTTCTATGGCATAGGGCAGAAAGACATAAGGCTATAATCAAAGCTTGGAATCTACACTACACAACAGTACATTTATGAACAAAGATGATTACTGTGAGTTCAATTCCAGCTCATGCTGATATCCTCCTATCATGCTAACAGTCTGCACTGGTTTCCCCTGGGCCTTGCCCTGAGTGTCTTCCCACCTTATTGCTTGCTGATGTTGTATATGTCAAATATTCTTGAGTATGGCTTATAATACCAAATACGTAAACAAATACATACACTGTATGAAGACTTACGATAAGGGACAATGTATACTGTCACACAGGGCAAAACAGCATCAATCTGAGCAGTATATACACGACAACTCAGTGGTAGGTAAAAATCATCTTCTGTCACATTCACTGTCAAGTTAGCACCTCTGCATAAAAACCAAAAAGCATACCATTGAATTTCTTCCCTATATTTGTTATCTAACATTATACCATAGCATTTTTCATGTACATGCATAGCATGATGGCCAGTATTCATGGTATTGTTGATGAATGACACAGGAGTGGGTAAACCATCAAATTTTGGTGTGCGACACAGGAGTGGGTAAACCATCAATTTTGGTGGACGACACAGGAGTGGGTAAACCATCAAATTTTGGTGGACGACACAGGAGTGGGTAAACCATCAATTTTGGTGGGCCACACAGGAGTGGGTAAACCATCAAATTTTGGTGGACAACACAGGAGTGGGTTAACCATCAAATTTTGGTGGACGACACAGGAGTTAGGGTAAACCATCAAATTTTGGTGGGTGACACTGGAGTGGGTAAACCATCAAATATTGGTGGATGACACAGGAGTGGGTAAACCATCAACTTTGGGCAAGTTACTGACAAACACTACCATGTGTACGTAACCCACAAACACGCACACCATATAGGTGGAAGATGCCATGCATATGCACTACATATCTTGTTTTATGTGAAGAAGTACATGTATCGTTTAAGAAAAGCACACACATGTTCATGTATGCTGAACATATTTCAGTGCTGCATACCATCTGTGATCATCTCCTTCCATCAAACTTTAACGTTATGCAATATTCTATCTACTATTAAATTAGATGCTGATTGTGTTGTGAACATTTTGGAAACAAGTACAGGGAGGACTACATGTGTGGGTGAGGGCCAGGACTATATGGCATGTATGTGTGGGTGGGGCAGGGACTATATGGCATGTATGTGTGGGGGCAGGGACTATATAGCATCTATGTGTGGGTGGGGCAGGGACTATATGGCATGTATGGGTGTGTGAGGGCAGGGACTATATGGCATTTTTGTGTGGGTGGGGCAGGGACTATATGGCATGTATGTGTGGGTGGGACAAGGACTATATGGCATGAATGTGTGGGTGGGGGCAGGGACTATATGGCATGTATGGATGGGTGGGGCAGGGACTATAGGGCATGTGTGGGTGGGTGGGGCAGGGACTACATCGCCTGTGTGTGCGGGTGGAGCAGGGACTATATGGCATGTAAGTGTGGGTGGGGCAGGGACTACATGGCATGTATGTGTGGGTGGGGCAGGGACTATATGGCATGTATGTGTGGGTGGGGGCAGGGACTATATGTCATGCATGTGTGGGTGGGGGCAGGGACTATATGGCATGTATCGATGGGAGGGGGCAGGGACTATATGGCATGTATGGGTGGGTGGGTGGGGCAGGGACAATATGGCATGTATGTGTGGGTGGGGCAGGGACTATATGGCATGTATGGATGGGTGGGGCAGGGACTATATGGCATGTATGTGTGGGTGGGGCAGGGACTATATGGCATATATGTGTGGGTGGGGCAGGGACTGTATGGCATGTATGTATGGGTGGGGCAGGGACTATATGGCATGTATGAGTGAATGGGGCAGGGACTGTATGGCATGTATGTATGGGTGGGGCAGGGACTATATGGCATGTATGAGTGAATGGGACAGGGACTATATGGCATGTATGTGTGGGGGCAGGGACTATATGGCATGTATGTGTGGGTGGGGCAGGGACTATATGGCATGTATGTGTGGGTGGGGCAGGGACTGTATGGCATGTATGTATGGGTGGGGCAGGGACTATATGGCATGTATGAGTGAATGGGACAGGGACTATATGGCATGTATGGGTGGGGGCAGGGACTATATGGCATGTATGTGTGGGTGGGGCAGGGACTATATGGCATATTAGTCGTAACCCGACCAACCCTACAAAAATGGGCCCTATTGTAAGCTTTTATTGTGATTCTGATGCAAGTTACTCCCCCCCCCACTCCCAACCACTCCCCTTCTTAATGATAATTTGCCTTAAAATCCCAACCTTTCTCACCAGATAGTGGAAAAAAAATCCCTTTTCTGACCTACTAACTTTTTTCTGGTAGGTCTGGTTATGCCAAATAAAGGATGTTTCAAGGCTAACCTGGTCTAACCTGTTATTGGGATATGGTGTCTGTTGATATCTGTAACAGACCTCTGTCTTCATTTCCCAACACATGACGTTCAGTGGCATTGTGCTGTTAACAAGCCAGTGAACTGCTGCAATGTCCACAGCAAATTTCCCCTCACAGTGCAAAGTGACCATATCTCCAACGTGAGCGCTGATATTGCTGGGTTTCAGTTTAAACTGAGGATGAGTAGAAATGTTGGAGGATCTAGAATCTGAAACAAATTTTCAGTTAATTAGTGCTTCTTTTCAAATGAATCTCTCTTTAAACAAGTTGGTCTGTGATTCAACAAATGCCTATTGTTTTGATGCAGCAGCCCTGTCTCTGCAGACTGAATTCCAAGATATGACTTCACTCCCTACCAGTAAGTTTAACAACCATTCCATGTTAACCAGTGTGCATCAGTGCTTATTTCTCAGACTAGTTACAGTGATACAAAACTATTTTTTTAACACCATTGCCTAAGGATTCAAGCAACATATCACTAGGTAATCTTGCATTTGCTCTGAACAAACATGAAAAAACTTTTAAGGATTTACTTCCCTGTTAAGTTTAGTTGTGTTATCTAGTTTTTTAACACCAATGCCTAAGGTTTTGGGCTTAATTTAGTCCTGGGTTATAAATAGTAAAAAAGTTCACGAGGCAATAGCCAACAATCTTAATATCCAATGATCTACATGCGTTTATTCGCCTTCAGTTACCTCCCTTTGTGTGCCTGACGTCTGCATGTTTGCAATGTAAACAACTAGACAATGGCTGGCTTTGCTAGCTCAGCTATCGATGCACATATTCAGAGATTTAAAGTACCCACCCTTTTTCACTATAATATACATGTACAGATAGTGCATGCTGTAAGATGAGATATCAGCAATTGTCAGCTTGAGAAAATGATATTCAACGCCTGCAAAGCACAAGATGAATATCATTTCATGTTCGTGTTTTCGTTGGCTATGAGTTTTCAAGTATTAATAGCAATGAAGAACTTCCAACAGACTGAAATTAAACCAGTAATATCCAGTCTAGAAGTACAGGCTTATTTTATGGAACTCCATTTCATTTATAACAACTGCATGACATTATACTTTAACATGCTGATGGAACATTAGAGCGCTGTGCCTAAATTATCTTAACAGCATAGTTACATGTAGATCGTTTGAGGATGGTGACAGAATAGATATCAAAGGGGCGCAGCTAAAATATCAGGCAGCTCTGCCAATTAGTGGTTATGCACTCCATGATGAACCTGAATCTGAATTTAATTTGTTTTTGTTACTCGTCACAGGAGTCACATTTACCTGCCGCGGGAGTTTATCAGGTAGGCCTTCGTAGGAAAAGTTCAACAACCTGTAAAAATCACTTGCTGTTCTTTTCTCCATTTTCACATATTTTCGCAAATCTTCAAACATCAGCTGAGGCAATAAGGCAAGGCAAAACTGGTTGGTGTCACAGTGAGGCTATATGGTTTAAACAGGGTCTACAACCAGTCAGCTTTTAACTGTAGATGCCATGAGAAACACATTACCTTACCAATTTTGGTGAGCTAGGAAAAGTACATGTATATCCAGCAATAATGGTTCCTTACCATGCTTATAAATCTACCAACAATATATACTCTTCAAAAATCTTCCTTTTATATGACTTGCCCGTAGCATAAAAAATACAACTTAGGAAAGCAGCCGTAATGTCACTGGAGTTACAGGAGTCATGGTGGAATGGCCGTGAAGTGCAACAATAGGGGAGATTTGAGTTGGAACTCTTCTGTCATCAAAGGTAAAAACAGTCCTACTGTGCAATCTGAAAAGTGAAACATTTTACACAACCCTGTTGAACTTGACTTCCTGATCACCTGCCTCACCCTTTGCCAGAGGCACAAATGACACATCTTTCCTTTAGGAACTTCTCAGGTTCACAAAACATTTCAATTCTCAATTTTCTCTTTCATTTGTCTGCTCTAAATTACTTTTTATGACACTTTTTACTGACACCCATGTTATTGTGAAAGGGATCAAAAATAATTGCCAAACATTTTTGACAGATCATATGATACAATTCAATTTAGACTTTTTCTGCCTTCCACGATAAAAGAATTCAAACTCGAAACTCCTCTATTAGCTACAAACATTGCATGGTTAGTATGTACCAGCATTCGGTAGTCAGAAGCTTAGCCCCTTAATGCTTTGTCCTAACTGAAGTTAGACAAAATTTGTTATTTAATTCATTTTGATTGGTATTTAACAACACACCCAGTCCTCATGATTTTACTATAATACAATGTATATGTCAGGTTTGTGTATGAAGAAAACCCTTTGCCACGAGGAAGTATACCTGACAAACCTCTGGACTTGAACCCTCAACCAAACTTAATTGGGCTTAATCATATGTTACCCAATTTTTTTTTTAATTTTAGAAAGTATTAATTTGTTGGTGAAAAGAGATCTGTGCACTGAAAAAAATGTTTATTTACTGTAAAAGACCTTAACCTTTCGCCCTAAAAGTGCACTTGTACAGGCAAAATAATTGTCATCAAATAATAGCTTGAAGCTGAAAATTACATGCTTTTGACATGAAGGATATCATCCTATCTTCAAAATACACATCAAAACATGGTTTGAAAATCCCCAGAACATTCAAAATCAGGAAAAAATCAGAAACGTAATTTTAATCATGGATGAAATTTTACTGTTTTAATTTCTACATGTGTAAATGTATACCTTTGTGTTGTTTTCTCCGTCAAGGCCTCTATGGAAATGAGTTCTGTACTGTAAGAGTTTCCCTGGTTGAATAAAAGTACTTTGACTTTGTGATTTAGGGTCTACATACATAACTATATTCACTGGCCACATGAACTAAACTATTTATCTCCTCAATGATATATTAAGCTGCATACCCTCTCAGCATACTTATTTACTATATGGGGCCTCCGTGGCTCAGTCAGTTAGCGCGCTAGCGCAGCGTAATGACCCAGGAGCCTCTCACCAATGCGGTCGCTGTGAGTTCAAGTCTAGCTCATGCTGGCTTCCTCTCCGGCCGTAAGTGGGAAGATCTTGCAGCAACCTGCGGATGGTCGTGGGTTTCCCCCGGGCTCTGCCCGGTTCCCACCCACCATAATGCTGGCTGCCGTCGTATAAGTGAAATATTCTTGAGTACGGCGTAAAACACCAATCAACAAAAAAAAAAAAAAAAAAAATATTTACTATATGGTACAGCTTTTTTAGCACTATCACTACTTAGGGACTATACACCACTGCATGTATATTTTTGCAAGTTTAGAAAAATGTACTAAACTGACAGTAGTATTAACACAATGTTCCAAACTCACCGCTGCAGTCTGCATTCATCCCATCCGTGTAGAAGAGTAATGATGCAGTGATGGTGAAGTGGAGAAGGCAGTACAGATGAGTCCTCATTTTGTGAGTACTGGAAACTGCGAATTATGGTCTCGGGAGTAGACAGAGAGCCCAGGTTTGATCAATAATCCCCAGTCAAACACAGGTAGCGAAGTCAGAGCTCTAGGAGTAGAAAGATTTTTTCTTCCAGAAATGTTGAACCACAATCTTTGAATCTTTCCTGATTAGATGCACTGTCATACTGCATAGGTCGAATATAAATGATATAACTGTGTATATTATGGTCTCGGGAATATTTAGTTCAGTTAAATTAAACACTGAGGTATAGTTTCAACAATTTCTGATATTTTACTAGCAAAGTACTTTGCTGATTGGACTGACAGCATTTTTCAGTTCAATAATTCAACATTGAGGAAACTGTAATGGTCAAAAATAGACATCAAAGTCCATTCTAATTGAACTAAATATTCCTGAGACTATACATACACTGTACCATTTATATTTGAGTTATGCAGTAGGATAATAAATATCATTATAGTAACCTACCAGGCTGGCTACTTCTTGCCTCTCTTCAGAAGTAGTTCGTTGATGGACAGGTGGAGTATATTGAAGTCGTGGGTGTCTTCAATCAAGTCTTTATATAAATAGTAATTTCTTCCTGTTTTCTGAGATCTACAACTGTGCAAACAGCAGTAGTGCAAACAGCAGTGGTGGAGGGCCTTCACGCCCTCCACCACTTCCTTACACTTATCCCTACCTAGGATAATTATATGTATATAATAGACCAAGTACCCACTGAGTGACTACTGTTGATTTTCTCCGTGTGTAACAGTGTATAATATGTAATGACTGAAGCCGTATTTACCGAGTTAACGTGTAGGCCTGCGCGTCAAACACCGGAGCCTACAGTACGGGTACCGTATCTTCAATGAAAAACTCTTCGACCCCGGGGCTATCAGGAAACTTCCTCTCATCCCAACTCAAGTCATCCAGTCTGTTATTGTCAGACATACTTATATATGTTACTTTCAGTACTTCGCTCCCTAAATTGTCTGGTTTACAGACGTTCACAAAGCTGTTGTAAACCTGTTGACATCCGGCCGTAATGCCTTGTGTCAGGCACTTGAGACATCTGTTGTCAGCGTATGTCCTCAAGGGCAAATCACTTTGTAGGTGCTTATATATGTACGTGCAATATACTGAATTGCATGTATGTGTGAATGTATCTATGTTCTGGGCCCAACGTCGTACTTAACAATTTCTGACGACGAAGAGTCATTTGGCGCGTGTACATATATTGTGTGTTGTGGCAGGGCAAGTCCATGTTGCCAAAGTCCTGCCGGCACTGAATTATCATGCCAAAGACCTCTCACACGACACCCCTAGCTCTGATCACGTACACTATCACAGCCCTGTACTGTTCCATAACCTTACCTTGAACACCTCTGTACTTCCCTCACTGGCTTTAATATTCTACCGCTGGGCACCAAATGATTTGTCTGTCCGTAGTCATAGTCGTCTCAGCTGTCGATTCCAGGTAGGTGTTCACATGTGTCATCACTGATAAATCCACACACGCATGGAACTAGTGGAAACTCGATAAATTCTAACTCCAACCGCCATGTTTGATTACATACTCCTCACAGTGAAGAGAATCATGTACACAATTATCACTGCCACTATATTAGGCAAGTTAGACCTTTTGACATGCATACTGGATAATTGTTTAGGATCAGTCTCACCAATATAATGACGTAGTGGTGAACCCATAATCAACACTGATGAATAAAAAAATTTCTCAAAGAATTAAAGAATAGATTAAACAAGATGTACAAAATATACTAATTGCTTCAATTCGCAAAACCTCTTCCGACAGCCTGGCAACCGCGTGGTTTTTGTTGAAAGACCCCTCGGATTGCACTGCCGAATATTTTTCATGTGCCCACATTTCGTTTTGGTTACACTGAATCCATTGCTCTCCTGATTTGGACGGACTGACTGACAGTTCCTCCACAATACAAACACTGAGAAATATCGGATCCAGAGGATTTGTCGGGTTTCTTGTTTGTTTTCTTTTTCTTGTTTTTTTTGTACAGAGCTGGATAATGTGGATCTTTGTTCCGGCCAAAAAATATGTGCCTTGAATATGTACTGGGAAGACTTCGTTTGAAGAATTTACCAATATAGGCCTTCCACCTGTAACCTTTGGCAACTTGTAACTTCTGTTTGCTAATGTTATAAAACTGTTGCCCTACCATGTCATTGATTTATTTATTTTATTGGTGTGTAACGCCGTAATCAAGAATATTTCACTGATTCGACGGCGGCCAGCATTATGGTGAGAGGAAACCAGGCAGAGCCCGGGGAAAACCCACGACCATCCGCAGGTTGCTGGAAGACCTTCCCACATACGGCCGAGAGGAGGCCAGGATGAGCTCGTCCTGAACCCACAGCGACCGCATTAGTGAGAGGCTGCTGGGTAACCAACTGAGCCACAGAGGCCCCCACCATGTCATTTTTGGCAACCTGTAATATCTGTTAGTTAATGGCACAAAACTGTAGACATATCATGTCATGTGGCAACCTGTAACTTCTGTTTGTTAATGCATGGTGTAAAATTATTTCACGAATTGACGAAAAAATCGGCTTGAATGCAAAAAAAGTTTTTTCATTTGTATCGTCCAGGGCGTAATCCAGCCCTTCTCAGGGTCCGATTACCGGACGCTGCCGTTCCCTCGAAGTGCCCTTTGCGTCAAAAAAATAAAAATAAAAATAAAAAAATAAAAAAATGAAAAAAAATAAAGAAACAGCCCGAATTCATTATAAGCCTTGGATTATCTACTTAGTCGCTAGTCTTCGACTATCCATTCGCCACATTAGTTTTGGCGAATACAATTTCTTTGTGGTGAATACAATTTCTTTGTGGCGAAAGCAATTTGGAGTGCCTTCGACAAAGTGGCAAAAACAATATATGCCTTTCAACTTCAGTTGTTTAAGTGTAAAGTTCGTAAATTTACTCAAATTTAATGTTGGATCCAGAATCAAGAAGGAATATCTGACTTCAGTGTGAAAGAACTTGGTTATGAAAGCAAGAAAGTTTTTAAAGAGGATTTAAAATCGGAAATGTAAGCCCCGAAGCAGGTGACGAAAATTGGACCCGCGATAATTCAATTAGAATGGGGAATTACTTTCAATTTTCTTTCAAAATGCCGACCGACCCGACTTCACGAAAACAGGGTTTGTTACCCGCAACAAACAACTTTTTAATGATGGCCTGGGATAGTTATGATACAGTGTGATGATCAGATGCTCATCTCATCCGGGATGGCAGATTTTTCCACATATCAGTAAATACAAGCCATCCTTAGACTGAATTTTCGGGCTAGGTACGTGTTGTGGTCTGCACGTGGTATGGAGGTCAACCGTAGGAAACGAGGCCCTTAAAATGCATCGAAATATCGAGAATCGAAACATTCAACTATGAGGTGCCCTTCACAGGTGGTGCCACCCCCTGCCCTTCTGAGGCCAGATTAGGCCCTGTCGTCTTATATTCTTGGTGGTGATTGCAGCAAACTTAGATCAACTGAATCGTATAGAAAACCGCGCAATACAGTCGCAATTAAAATGTGCACAAATGCATGTATTGCCAATCAAGCCTTATAATGATAGCTATATATTTTCCAAAATTAATTACTATTTTCACAGAAAATATTTCCTAAATATTTTCACTTCCTTCTCTACCGGCCCCGATAGCATGGTTGGTAGATCCAGGGTCAATCCTGGGTCGGGTCACACCTAAGACTTTAAAAGAGGAAGTTGTACTTAGGTGATAGCGCAGCGACTGTTTGACCCGTATCAGTACGATGGCTCAGGCGTAGCGGCTTACTTGCCTTCGGTAAATCGTCTCAGTGAAGCAGCACTAGATAATAGAGCGGTGGAAATCCGTCCTGTGCATGCACATTACATGCAATCTAAGGATTCCTTCGTCGTCATATGACTGAAAAATTGTTGAGTACGACGTTAAACCCCAAGCACTCACTCACTCACTCACTATGCCTTCTGTATTTGTTAGGCCCGGTTTAAGGCCTTTCTGGTGAAACTCTCCTTCCCTCCCAAAACTTCTTCCCTGTCTAGTGACGCCTTACTGGAATAGTGACAGTAATAATACCACACTGGTACCGTGCAGGTACTCCTCCTGTTCGGGTACGGGTTGAAATGAACCACACGTATACATTTTCTTATTCAAAACTTTTCTAGTCAGGTCATTTTTTCATCTATTTATTTTTCAGATTATCTGTTATATCTCGGTTAGGATACCGGACTTGTCTGCTCTACAGACCTATTTTCGCGCCGGCACCATAACTATAGCTCTTGGTTGGCTGATATATCGTATGACGTCAATGGACTGAGTACATGCACATGCGTACATATTGGCCTCAGAACTGGGTAAGTGAATGATGCAGGGGTCGGCTCCACGAACATGACTTAATTGTCCCTGCGAATAGCTGCTGATATACATGTATGTCCTTAATTCGCAGATTCGTGTGTGCAAGAGAGATTTACTGGTTTAATGTGGATTATACAGGGGGAAAAAAACAAACAAACAAAACAAAGAAAAGTGATTTTAAAGTGACACATGCAGTATGCTTACATGGCATGGTCAATTTTTGAGTGTGATAGATAGGCTACATGCATGCACTGCATGGTTGCAAGTATACGCAGCTATATGTTGTACGTACATGTCTCCAGTTACCTCGGTTATCCTACATCACAAAACTAAAACTGAAGTGACCTTTTTTTGAACTTTAAACGTGACTCATTATCGATGCATGTATATACATTTGGTCCAGAGTTATCTTTTCTTTTAATCACAAACAGGAAAACTATACATCGCAGGAAAAAAAATAAAACCAGACTGTTAGCTTGTTTATTTAATATTCAAAAATATTTCTGGATTCTTCATGTGACTTAAATCTATATTTGCTGACGGATCTGAATAAAATTTGTGTACATGGGCCCTCCAGTGGTCTTGCGAGCGTCTACGTTTGCTGACCGATCTGAATAAAATTTGTATACATGGGCCCTCCAGTGGGCTTGCGAGCGTCTACATTTGCTGACCGATCTGAATAAAATTTGTATACATGGGCCCTCCAGTGGTCTTGCACGTGAATATCAATTTTCAATACAATCGGATCTGCATGGGAAAAAGAAGTTTTTTTTTTCTATTTGCGGACTTCTCCAATATGTATGCTAAGTGGGTCACAGGTGGGTCAAGTTTGATACAAGGCCAGGAAGCCCGAGCGATTTGGTAATGTGCAACTGTGTAATATGTTAACAGCTGTGATGTACATTTTTCTTGCAAAATGACAAACACAATTTTCAGAGAAGAAAGAAAGAAAATCATAATGTTAGCGAAAACAAAAGGCTTTCAGCTGTCATCTTTGAAGCCTAATAAAATCATATTTAAATTTTAAGGTAGAGGCATCTTGGTTTTCTTATCAGGCGCGTTTTACATTAAAACATCAGTCATTAACCCTACATTCAACTTGGAATTCTCCTCCCAAAATAGACCCTACATACGAGCCATCAAAAAATTCATAAAAATGACATTATATGATAGAACATTATAACAGCACATGTAGACCAACAACAGATATGGTATATAGCTGCTAGAGCGAGATGAATTGACCCGAAGAAGCCCTCGCCAGTTCAGATGGCTAAAACGCCGGATAATGCGCTGCACGAATCTACACCTTTTGCAGATTCGACTGGAGGTTTGTCAGGTACCTGGCGAAGGGCGCTAAGACTATACATGTATTAATACCAGCATTCCGATTTCATTCTGCCTTAAACCTGACCCCTGTATATCACAGGCGAAAAATTCTTGCGTATCGTTAAATTCCGTTGAAATAAACAAACAAACAAACAAATTCAGTACCAGTTTCTTAAAACGTCTGCTAGGTGCCCCTCGTGCAGAAAGGGTATGTGACATCAAACTGCACGAATGATCAATGACAGTCATGCAGTATAATGTTATATGATGGCATGGCTCCTATAACAAGTAACCTGATCGCGACGCTCGTACAACAAAGCTCTGTACAGCGAGGCCTAATTGCGTCGTTATCACAACACAGAGGCGTATAGATCTCTTTCATTCCATTACGCAAGTGCATACATACCGCCCGTTTCACCCTGCCATATTTAATAGACGTTTAATAGTTTCATATGTAGTGCCCGTTTTGCAAGTTCGTAAATATGTAAAATAATAGTTTCACAAGTTCATACATGTATATAAAGTGCCCGTTTCACACGTTTATATATATATATATACAGCACGTTGTGCTACTTTCATAAGTTTTTACAGTAGCCGTTTGTCTGAGTTGACGACCACGAATCACCGTATATAGATTCTACATGAAGAACACTTTTTTTTTAATTATATACACGCAACAAATGAAGAAGCCATATAGAATCGATAGTACGTAATTCGCTTTCAGTGTTATATAATTGTGTCAGGTGTGTAAGGAAGCCGTATGTGTATGTATATATATGTAATGTCAACATGTGTTTTCACTCGTCATATGACTCAATAATCGTTAAGTACAACGTTAAACCCCAAGCATGCACATACATACATATATAGATGTGTTTTCATTGGGCTGATGTATAAAACAAGCTATATATGTACTCTCAAAGAATAAAAAAACCTGTTAAAGGAAAAGACTTTATAAAATGATGTACGTATCACTAAATAGACCACTTAATATTATGCATACTTACGATTTTTTTTTAGATTTTTGTGAAGAGAGTTAAAGGCGTTCAAACATTTGAATTCTTAAGAGGGCTTTATGGACCGTACTATTACAGTTTAGGAACTCTGACGTCACAGGTTTTCAACTCTAATCACGACACTGAGTGTTGGAATAACTCTTTTTATCCATGAATAAAAGATTACTGATAAAAGATTCCCAAAAATTCCTTTCTCCCGGTGAACGTCAGGAAAAAGGGGATGCGACGTTCCTAAATACCGTCAATATGGCCCATAAAGCCAACCATAGTATTCAAATATCTGAATGCCTTTCAACACTCTAAAAAAATCTGAAAAAATAAATCAGAGTATTTTTACGCACAGTCTTCAGTTGTCTGTATGATGAACTTACTGCGCATTTTAGCTTTCTTTTACTTTAAATTTCACGCAGCAAGTGGTCTGCGTGACGCTAGAATGTATTCTTTGCAGCAGATTATTATGTTAAATATAACACAAATATTCTATTAATTTAACATAAAGATTCTATTGCACTAATAGGATATTCTGTTGAATATGACAGAATATTGAATACGTTCTAACATCACTCAGACAAAAGACTTTCTGTTAAAATTAACTGATTATTTTTTTGAGTGTTTATAGCTTACGACACAGATCGTGAAATGTCGCACAAGTGTGTATGTTACTGTAGGTGTAAGCCTATCCACGTCGAGATTTAACCTAGTTTAAATATATACACAAGGGTACTTACCTTATAAACCACAGAGATGCATAACGCGTTATCGGTCAGCAGGACCACACGTGTCTGTATTTTCGCAGTTAAAATGATCTTATACGTCTATATAAACAGATATGTATAGCCCTGGATCCGCATAGAAAATCGTGACTTCCACATGCAAACAGAAACGGACGTCTGTGTGAGCATTATTATCAGCTGTGTCATTAGCTACTTCTGGTCTACAGGGATTTCACCGGCCCACCAGTTGAAAAGTGGGGTGCCCTGGAACCCTCGGTTCCGCGACACAGTGTACTTTTAGGCTAAGGTAATTCCACATGTATCTGTTACTTTTCAAGTGATGGGAGCCCAGATATATTCAGATAATGATTATCTCAGTTAAACAGATTAATTGCCTACATCACTGGTTCTTATTTATAACTGCGTCTGGCCAGAAATACACAACTTTGGCTACTATACAATTTAGAGCTAGATTCTCTTAGGGCTTCACAGATAACGTGAGCTAAAAAAGTATTCAAAATTTTATTAGGAATAATTTTGGTATTTCTTAATTTCTGTGTATTAGATAAGGCCTTTTACATAATGCACAAACTTTACAAAAACGCTTATCTGTGGCTGGCATATAAAAGTCGGGACGACAGTGTTTAACTTGAAACCACGAGTCACGGAACTCGGCGCACTGACTTCCATTCCTTTAAACTTTTTGTCGCTTTTCAGCTCCGCATACTCTATAAGACCCACGTCTCAGGGGCACCAATTGAGTCTGAATGGCTAAAATGTGCTGTGATAGTCCCCATTCCCCTCCCACCACTTTTTCCCTTCATGTACGTGTACAACCATCAAGCATGACGCATGCAGATAATGGTATACGTCCTTCTATAAATACACTTAGAGATTACTGTATACACATATTGTGTAAATGTTTACTTTTTACCGTAAACATTCCACATTTATAAGATAAACTAGGGTATTTTTGCTTGAAACAGTAGTCTTTTACATTGGCACAGTAACAGTCAGTAAACATGTACATATATTCCGCTCACCACTCATACATATGCGTTTACATTTGGCCACTTGGACGCTTCTGTTGTTTAAATTATGTACATTAAACCAAATATGCCTATAGGCCTACGGCAGCATACATAAATGAGGACTACAAATCTGGGCCGCATATTATTGAGTAAATGTGTCAGTAAAGGTTTACTTCTGACCGGTAAAAGTTTAGCACCAAGATAAATGTTAACCTTTAGATCACAAAAGTAAATGTATACTTTTGTCTGAAGTTAAACTTTAGTGAATCGGGTGCAGCTTCTTTTGAGTAAACGTTTAAGGGAAAAGTTTAACAGTGTACATATAGCATGTAATATAGGTCTAGCCCACTCTATAGCCTCTACATGTTAGGAAGTGCTTGAGTTGCAGATACGGGTAACGTATTTGCTCTTGGCCTTGGCACTATGTATACTCAGTTAATAAGTGTGTTATGTCCAATTCCTCCAGTGGGTATGATGACTGCTTCTGTGGCGCTTATGTATATATTCACGAACAGATGCAACTATATAAGGCGACTGAAATACCAGCATGGAATCCTTGTATATCTCAAAGGTTTTCCTAACATATAAAAAAAACCAAAAAACAAAAAAAAAGGACTGCATACTTCTCTTTTGTCACACAGATACAGTTAATGTACACCTACTACACTCCAAAAAATGACCACAATTTTTTACAGCAAGTTTGTCGCCTGAGTAATGCTAGAATGTATTCTGTTGTTATAACACAATATTTTTTCATATCAAACATAATGTCCCGTTAGTCTAATAGAATCTTTATGTCGAATTAATAGAATAATCGTGTTATATTTAACAGGACGATCTGCTACAACAGAATTCATTCTAGCATCACTCAGACAATAGACTTTCTGTTAAAATTAACAGATTAATTTTTTGAGTGTACTGAAATATGCTTATATATATACCGTATCTTTATCATCAGACAAGTATATATAGGCTATTTTAGTTCAGACGGGAATCGTATGGTGTTAATGGTATGATTGTGTATGAATTGGTCTGATACACAAAGTCTTCCTGGGCTTTGGTGGCCTCTAATACACACAGAAATTGAAATACACACCACATTTTCGCTTAGTTTCAGATTTAAGAGATAACTTTTTAATTATTATATTTTGTACAATGTGGAACCTTTTGGTCAAGGGAACTTGGGGCAAACATCGATCTCTTTTGTCGTTCTTAATAAATCCGGCACAGGATAGATGTAAATGTGGAATTTGACTCTTTGACTATATAATACATACAGAGTGTACCAATTATATATAGTTTTGTGCTGTATATAGCCAGAAAGAAAGGCATGGAGACAGACAAGCAAAAAGAGACAGAAAAACAGTACGATTAATGGAGAGAGATTCAATGAACGAATGATTTAGTGTTTATAAAGCTATACATTGGAAATATTTCATCCATATCGTGGCCAGAACATGTTAGAATTCACGAAGAAAAGAATAACCATTTCATTTTAACAAAGTAATTAACCCGAGTGATATTGTAGAACGCAATCTTTTGTTAAAACATAATGCTGTGTCATGTTCAGCGTCAGATCCTGTTGAAAACGCCTAGTGCAATGTCTGTCCTATATATGTCAGAATACATCATAACTTCCCTAGAACAACAGACATGCTGTTAAATTTAACAGATTATGTTTTGAGATCGCCAGGAAACATCCTTTTGCATGATAATTGGTGGTGTGATATGGTTAGGTGGATTCAAGACATATTATACCTCAGTATCTGCTTTGTCTTATGGGCCGTAGTATATATATAGTTTGTATTCATACGAGCATATAAGTAGTCAAGTAATGCGTATATGACCCCGGGGTTTCACAATGCATCAAACTATCTGCTCGTAAGAAGTACAACACGTATTTATTTACGCCTATATATCGATTCTTTTCTGATAGTCGGTACGCTCTCCTTGCATGCCGTATGAGGCATGCATGTGATTGACTTTGTGAGATATCAACCCTGCAAAGGGGGTATCCTGCTTCAGTATGTACATATACTAATTTAAACTGTGAAATTCAGTCTTCCGGAGCAAATCTACTTACTTACTTACTTACATGTACACAGAGCTTTTCAACCGTACATAGCCATCATGTAGAGTAGGTTGCGCCACAGACTGTACAGTGAACTATTCTTATTTAAGGCCTAAAATACCAGTCAAACAAACAGACACATATAAGACTGACCTGTGCATGGTGTATCTCTCACTTCACTGGTGTATACCTTGATGACAATGAGGGCTATGGACTGCGTCTGCGCAGTTTAACGGTCGCTGAAGACCACTTGTCTTCTACCAGTATATGACGTCACAGGCGTGTGGGGGAAGTTCGAGAGTAATTTGCCAAATGCTGGTGGTTTATACCGCGCACTCCGATGTCCTATACCCATGCATTCATGAAACTGACCGCCGTGGTATATAAAGTGAAAAAAACTTTATAACAAAAATTGATTATTTAAATCAGCTCATCGGGTGGCTGCTTGATATACTTTTGCAAAGTATATAATTTTCCTTGATTTATAATTTACTATACTCCACTATATTCTCCACAAATTAACAGGTGCAATAGCCACATGCGTGCCTTTGTATGTCGCATGGGTAGTAATTCATTTAGTATTTATATTTCACTTATGCACGAACCGTTGTTTTAGACACACTTGTGACAACCCTTTTCCGCATATCCAATAGAACACTACATGGTGAAATTCTGAAGTCCTGCTACGGTGTTGCAGGGCGTAGGACACTGTTAGCACCGGACATTTCCATACTGGGTGTCTGCCGTCTACACGCATGAACATCGGCGTAGCCTATAGTCTGTTACTAGAGACCTTTGGTTAGAAGTTACAAGTTCAACTTATAACTTCAATCTAGAATAGGTAAACTAATTCTAGTTTGAAGTTTCAACTTACAACTTGTAACTTCTAACTAAAGGTCTCTGTTGTTAGCCAGTCGCCCGTATTCATGCATCTGCCTATAAAATCAGTCATCAAGTTCGATCACTTTTTGTAATTCTTAATGTTAAACTGCATAAACTCGATTTCGACGGCAAGAACTCATTGCCTCGTGTGACGTCATCATTATTATAAAACCAACAACATGCATAGGCCGACCATACATTAATGTGTAGAGCTTGTGGTGTTACGTGTCACCCAGGAAAGGCAATTTTGGTATGACTGATTTTACAGATAGCTTAATTTATATGTTTATTTATTTGATAGCTTAATTTAGTGACTGGTTAATTGGCCACAACAGCTGACGTGATGAAGAAATACCATTTTCTAGTTTCGAGGAATTAAAAAAATTTCTAGGATTTTTATGTGTGTGTAATTTGTCGTTGTCTTATTTGATGAAACGGGGTAAGAATATTTCTAGAATCCATCCTGAATTCAGTTAAAGTATAATTTTATGTCAATTTTCCAATTTTGGTGAGTTGGAGAGATCCTCACAAGATTAAATTTTCCAAATCCCCAAGCTGACTGGACTAATATATCAGTGACGTAATTAGCGGGTTAAGTGTTATAAAAGGTGAACAGTGTGTTATATAAAAATGTAATCAAACAGATTAAAGAGTAAAATTAGAACAATGACGGCATTTGATTCGCAAACGGTCACACGTATACAGTCATAACAGGTGAAATCTGGCTTCCAACTTCTCAATTTGTCACACAAAGGGTTTTTATTTTAACTGTATACATAAATGCTTAAGAAGTATAGCAACATAAACACACCCCTATATCACCAGGGCTTAATAAAAATAAATAAAGTTTTGTCACTTACAATTTATTAGACGACATTGTCTAGAATTACTCAAAATGCTGTCTTGTAATAACACTATTGTAAAAAAATATCTCATGTAATTATTATTATTACTTGATCGGTCAGACACAAACTTACGATTCGACTGATCAGGGATATAGTGGTCTCTAAATACAAAATGAAACACTAAAAGACAGTACAAATTAGACACTGTCCGAAACAAATATAGAATTTGTATTAAAATTCTCAGCTGCAACAGTTGTAAAATGCTTTTCAAACATCTGATTGCTGTGATCTGTTGGGACACGGTGGGTATGAATGAATACATTTATGTCTCTTTTAATATATATGCATTATGAATTTAGGCATCAAAACAGACATTCGTATATATACCGTGTAGCCGTCAACCAAAATGATCATGGGGCCAATTCCCAAAACGTCATTTCAACAAAAACCACCAAAGAACTACGAAAGTATATAAAGTATGAAATTAAGACGGATTCGTGCGAAAAGAAGCAGTCAACAGTTTTCAGTGATGTTGGAAAGGCGGCAGGTGATCTGATATAATTTATTTGCTCATAAAAGACCACCGCAGAATCAAGTGTTTCAAATACATTTTAAAATAAAAATTCTTAAAAGGAAAATAAATTAAAAATAAATACATAAGGAAAACACACAAATGAAAAAGATAAGTCAAACTATCCAGTCCAGCTCATGCTGGCTTCCTCTCCAGTCGTAAGTGGGAAGGTCTGCCACCAGCCTGCGGATGGTCGTGGGCTTCCCCCGGGCTGTGCCTGGTTTCCACCCACCATAATGCTGGCCGCCGTCGTATAAGTGAAATATTCTTGAGTACGGCGTAAAACACCAATCAAATAAATAAATAAATTAAGCAGAAGGAACTGCGTTAATAGCGGCGTATATAAATAAGGACCTGAACGCTAGGCACATTCCTTTTAAGCGATTTATTTTACGTGCATTGTAATGACATCAGGGAGGCCTCCTTTGAGGCATACACTTCCTTGTGGGAGTGTATACTCCCACGCAATATTACGGGGTGCAAAGAACTAAAAGTTTAAGTTTAAACTTAAAAAAGTTATATTTTTGTCACAAATATAATGATGGCTTTTACATCGAAACCCCAATGCATGAATTTCCTCCCAAGTGGCATGCCCGTGATACACCGTAGGTGTGACCCAGGGTGCATTTCTCACTCTCTATTTGTTTAACATCCCTGAACTTTAATGATGTAATATCGACTTCAGATCCGTTTTACATATCAGTGGAAGTGATCAGGTTCAATAGAAATCCCCAGGCTAACACAGCCAACACTCCCTGATATTCTAGTTTAGATGGCGCACACATAAGTGGCAAAGCCCCTATTTCCTGATTATCGGCACTGAAATTCTAGGTATAATTTAGATTTATGTATTTATTTATTTGATTGGTGTTTTACGCCGTACTCAAGAATATTTCACTTATACGACGGTGGCCAGCATTATGGTGAGAGGAAACCGGGCACAGCCCGGGGGAAACCCACGACCATCCGCAGGTTGCTGCAAGACCTTCCCACGTACGACCGGAGAGGAAGCCAACATGAGCTGGACTGGAACCCACAGCGACCGCATTGGTGAGAGGCTCCTGGTCATTACCGACTGAGCCACGGAGGCGCCGTATAATTTAGAAGGCGTACACACAACGGCTAACGCCACCATTTCCTGATTATCGGTACTCAGATTATCGTTTAGAAGGCCTACACTTATAAGTGGTGAAGGCACTATTTCCTGATTATCGGTACTGAGATTATCGTTTAGAAGGCCTACACTTATAAGTGGTGAAGGCACTATTTCCTGATTGTCGGCACTGAGATTCTAGTAAAGAAGGCGCACACAACGCATAAGTGCTAACGATTAAGGAGAAATCAAGTGTTACATCTGTTATAACTCCGATGTCCTCTTTCGATAGCTGGGTCTATGTGTGTACTTTCCCAAAATAGAAACACTTGTGTCACACATGGGGTGTTAGAATAGGCGCTGACATGAGCATTGGTTTCTGCTTACTTTATGATTGTTGACATTCTGACGTTCTCATTGTGCAATTTGGCTGAAACTCGCAACTTATTAATGTAGTTCTCTTACGTTATTCTTATAAGTATATATCGGTCTTTTCCATTCAGTAATGTTTATTGGAAATCAGATCAAAAAGAAACCAAACGTTATGTAACTTTGATGTTTTAACATACTGATTGTTTGGCATCAGTGTCTTAGCACTTCTCTCTTTCGATTCAGTAATGTTTACTGGAAATCAGATTAACAAGAAACCACGCAGGTGTTGTGTAAGTCCCATGTCCTCTTTAGGTGTATTGACCTATGTAAAAAAACAGACACACATATGTGCCTGTGGCCTTGTTCTCATGTATATCCTTACATTAATGAATGTAAGCTTGTGTGTCGGAAGATACATGTAGGCTACACCTCCGTGTCTCACTTTTCACTTACCTGCCCCTTTAAATGAAACTGCAAATCATTGCTTGGTTCCTTAGCCAACGATGTTTGTATTATAAATACTAACACACACCATCTAGAAATGAAAAAATTCGACCATAAGCGGGCTGTGGGAGAATTGCTCTGTTATCTCTATTTGTGGGGTATGGTTGAAAATAAGCTGTCGATGACTCTCGTTGGTTTAACTTTCGTCGAAGACGACACTTGTTTGTCCACTATGCAATATGGTGTGAGCATCTCTCAGAGTGTGTACGTCACGTGGGAAACGTCACGTGGGAAACGTCATGTGGGAAAGTTGGTCGTTAACAGTGTACACTCAAAAAATAATCTGTTAATGTTAACAACAGTTCTGCTGTCTGAATGATGCTAGAAAATATACTGCTATGATAACAAAATACTATGATATCGTTGTTAGACTAATACAATATGCGTATTGTGTTTAACGTAACAATCTGCTGCAATAACATCACATTTTACAACACACTTTCTAAAAAATTTAAAAGATTTTGTTTTTCAATGTACTGGTTGAAGGAGGAGAGAAAACGGATCTTCAGACGAAACATAGGGCATCTGTCCATTGTTAATTCCTTTTTTCTCGGTGATTTCAAATGCCACGCTCCTGAATTTGTCGGCTGTCAATCAATACATCTTATATTATTATTATTACTACAACCAATTCCATATGCGACCTGACCTCTTTCTTCTCTTGATGTAAAATAGCACGACAACGGTCATGAGGTACATCACGAACATATCTCACTGAGTGGTACACCACAAACATATATCACTGAGCGATACACCACAAACAAATATCACTGAGTGATACACCACAAACATGTCTCACTGAGTGATACGCCACAAACATATCTCACTGAGTGATACACCACAAACATATGTCACTGTGTGGTACACCACGAACATGTGTCACTGAATGGTACACCACGAACATGTGTCACTGAGTGGTACACCACGACCGTTTGTCACTGATTGTTACACAACGAATATATATCACTGTGTGGTACAACACAAACATGTGTCACTGAGTGGTACACCACGACCGTTTGTCACTGATTGTTACACAACAAATATATATCACTGTGTGGTACAACACGAATATGAATCAATATATTTCCACTAGAATTTAGGCATCATTTGTATGTTTTCTTCACCTTTAAATGTAGGCCCACACTGCGTTTTACATGTCACTGAAATTGGTTGTATTTATTCATTGATTTGATTGTCGTTCAATGCCATAATCGAGATTTTTCATTTCTATGATGACTGTCAGTTTTATGGGTAGAGAAAACCCACTGAATGGTACAGAACGATCAGGTTTTTCCCAGCACTCGTGAACTGGGGTATTAGTAACATTAAGCAGTTGACTGGGACCGTGTACGCCACTTCCGAACCACTGGTCTTACCAAACATGCCGATGAACGATGGTTTATTATGGGGTGCTCTATCCAACCATAAATATTACCCAATCGTTTTGAATGAAAAATTATAGAGTATGACCTTCATAGTAAAATAAGTCTATAAATGTGTGTTAGACTACATCCTTTGTCAAACCCGGGCATGGTGAAGAGGTCTGCTATCTTATGGTTAATCACATACAAAAGTATTACGTATGACAGAGGCTGTCGAGCTAGGATTACACCACAGCCTAGGTGTCTTTTGGATTCTCGTATTCGTCATTCAATAATTACCTCCCCTGAATTATAATGTGTTCTTGTGCAAATCAGTGCCGGTTTGGTTCGATTTTGTGAGAGGGTATATGCACATGATAGTAAAGAGGACTTCTCAGATTTATGAGGTTTATAGAGAAATACAGAGTAAATCACTCACATATAGCAAGTTATACTGTCATGTGACGACGAGGAGTCATTAGGTGTCTGAACATATATTGTGTTTCCTTGTGACAGGGCGAGTCCATGCCTCCAAAGTGCTGCCCTGTCATGCCGAAGACACCAGACATGACACTTCAGCCAGTCACATTATACTGGCACCGGGCCAACCAGTCATGTTTCCTTGCTCTAGTCTCTCTGTGTCGAGTGTCAGCCAAGCTAGGCAGCAGCAAGTTCCATTTTTAACGGCTATGATATGACCCGGGTGTCCTGACTTCGAGGCGGACGCTCTATCTATCAGGCTACGGAAGCCGCCTTGATCAGTAGTTGCGCACCTTACTGAGTTACGTTCCGCTCCCCGTACAAATTTAGTGGATCATTAGCCTATCCACAGAGGAGTATAGTCAGTTTCACGTATGATGTATAATGTATGCTTGGGGTTTTACATCACATCTGAGTGATCCGACATAGTGATTCCACATGCTCTAACATGGCGCATCCCATATCCTCGTAGAAATATGGAATAAAAGTTACCAACTCGTTCATGTAGAAAAAAATTGACTGAACCGTTTAGCTGTGACTCCACCCCTCTTCCGAAATAACTGCATAATTTTATATTATATTTGATTTTTTTTTCTATTAAAACATTGTTAGCTAATAAGCACATTTCATATCTAAAGGTAAAGGCCTTGCGTGTTTTGAGGTCCAGTTTATGTTTAACCACAGTCCTTTCATGGACTACCAGTAACATTCACTGAGATACCCTGTCATGGCTGCGAGGCTTTCGTGGCCGAGTGGTTAGCGTGCAAATGCAGAAGAAAGGTTCAGGATCCTCTCACCAATGAGCTCGATGTGAGTTCAGTTCCAGCTCACGCTGGCTTCCTCTCCAGTCATATATGTAAACGTTTGCCGGCAACCTGTGGATGGTCATGGGTTTCTTTCTGGCTCTACCCGCTTCCTAAACAAAATAAAACAAAACAAAACAAAACAAAACAATAATCCTGGTCGCTGTCGAACGTTGAGTCAAGTATTCTTTAATGCGGCGTAAAACACCAATCGAATAAATAAATATATAAATAAATAAATACATCTTATATCTGCATTTAGGAACAAAACTGCAGATGGGAATCGTTGATTTTTACTGATTACCTATGGATGACAAATTCACCTGAAACTGGTATCGTTTCTCCTTAAGCTTCTATTGCATTTCCCTTCGCCAATTATTACACGACCAAGTTCCGAGTGATGTCCCGTAAGACCTGGCCCATACATTTGTATGTAAAGGCCAGCTGACCTGAAAGCTTGTTTTATTTCAGCTTTGACCTAATTTCTCTCTGAGCGGACGATGTGATCCCCTAAGGACTATTAACACTTAGTATAGTAAATATTTAACCATCACATTTTAGGCTCTGGCCCAGATTTCGAGGTACTATTTTGACGGCTGATACCGAACCTCTTTATTTTAGAGTTTGGGCAGGCTTCGATGGACTGGAAAAGTTCATTTTATAAATTCGGTACAATAATACGATAAATATTGGTACTCAATATGTCTGTTCCTTCTTGGTATTATATATGCTGTACGAATAAGTCTTAGACCAATGTACCGTCGATTGAATTTGTGATAAGGTCTTCTCAAATGTACGGACAAAAATAAAGATTATCACAGCTTTAGCCTCATTTATTAGATTATGCAAATCCGGGTGACTACTCGATCACAGTGTCGTTAAAACAGGGAATGCATTTCTAGCGACACCTAGTAGGCCTTCTCGGAGTTTTCATCCTGGGATGGAATTGATACATCCTATAGCCTTTCGTTCCCGTTATCAATAACTGATCAACGACGCTCGTGTGGCCGTTGGTATAGTCTTACGTTTATAGAACACCTCTATCCTTCGACCAGTATGGTATGCATATCTATATATCATATGTAGGAAAGTTCGTCAGCAACTCGCCACAGATCGGTGGTTTATACCCGGGCAATCCG
Organism: Liolophura sinensis; assembly: GCF_032854445.1. Lineage (NCBI taxonomy): Eukaryota > Metazoa > Mollusca > Polyplacophora > Chitonida > Chitonidae > Liolophura > Liolophura sinensis. The sequence goes on along the minus strand of NC_088302.1, from coordinate 30,059,050 downwards.
GCTTTATCCATCTACACCTCTTTTACCAATATGGTATGCGTAACTAGCTGTTTGTAGCTTGCAGGTAACTTGCCAAAAATCGTTGGTTTATCTCAGGTGCCCTGGATTATTCCACTCATAAAAACTAACCGCTATGGTACAAGGCAAACGTACTTCAGTATTGTGTAAAGCAACAATGAAATAAATAAATAAGAAAAGAAATAAATTTATCTTTAGTTGCCGAACATTTTTCATGGCTATTTTGTTTCTCAGTTCACAGGAGCCAGCAAACGCTCAATAATATCAGCTTAATTCGCACGATCCTGTAATTCATCGGTCACATCTAGTTGACATATCCACCGGAAGAGATTTTCTTTTTTTTTTTCTTCAGCATGGATTTCTTTCCTCTCGTGTTAAAACAAAGTTTTTCATGAATGTAGGCATTATGAATGAAGGCATTATGAGCGAGATGGGGGCATTATCAGCGTGATGCGGGCATTATGATCGTGATGGAGGCATTACGAGCGTGACATTATGAAAGTGATGGGGGTATTATGATCTTGATGAGGGCATTATAAGTATAATGGGGGCATTGTGAGTGTAATGTGGGCATTACGAGCGCGATTGGGAGCATTACGAGCGTGATTGGGAGCATTACGAGTGTGATGGAGAGCATTATGGGCGTGATGGGGGCATTATGAGCGTGATGGGGGCAATACAAGTGTGATGGAGGCTTTATGAGCGTGATGGGGGGGGGGGCATAACGAGTGTGATGGGGGCATTGTGAACATGATGGGGGCATTACGAGTGTGAAGGGGGCATTATGAGCGTGATGGGGGCATAACATGTGTGATGGGGCAGTACGATTGTTATGAGGGCAATACGAGTGTGATGGTGGCAATACGAGCGTGATGGGGGCATTGCAAACGTGATGGGGGCATTGTAAACTTGATGGGGGCATTACCAGTGGGATGGGAGCATTACGAGTGTGATGGGGGCATTGCGAACGTGATGGAGCATTACGAACCTGATGGGGCCGTTACGAGCGTGATGGTGGTGGTGGGTGGGGGGAGGGGGGAGGGAGTAAACAGAAGACAGAATCCATCATGTTTGTTTTACACGTGTTCCTCTAGGTCTCCAAAATATGGGACGTGACGTCATTGGTTATATAACAGAAGCATCCTTCGGCAATGATACACGATGGAGAATATAACGATATAGCAACCTTTTCTTCACGGGTTATCTTGTTTTCGTATGGCCTTTAATGGCATGCTCTTCGTCTATGAAAGCTCTATCTTTGCATAGAATATTAGATGTGGTTGCGGCAATGATATAGTAGAAACTTCAAAAAGGATGATGAGGCAGATTTATCAATTACTAGGCACGAAAACGAGGCTCTTGTAATCTACAGCAGCACCAGTGTACAGTTCCGTTACATGTTACCCAATATGTGTGATACCATGTAATATTTAGACAGTCCCAAACAACCTATAATATGGAACGTGATCTCAACAGCTAAAACTTCAAATGACCCCTGACAAAGATTTATCAATTACCAGTCGCGGAAACCATGGCTGGTGCATTGTATAGAGGATATATAGAGTATGTATATACCGCAACACCAGTGTACCGTTATCTGGCTGGTTATCCAATAGGTGTGATATTCCATGTGATATTTAGCGGTGTGCCATTCGGCTGGAGATGCACCAAACCCAATCTGCCTCAGGCTAGATGACTCCACGATAGCGTCATGAGAAACATAATTATTCACTCTAGAGTAATTGAAAACAAGCTTTTCGTTACCTCTCTGTGCCTAAGCCTAGATTGGCCTTACTGAGGGGCTCACTCATCAAGCTTTGTCGCACAATATAGGATGTATGATGTGTTTCGGGCAGAAGTCAGCTGTAACAATTTCACTGTTCAACGTCGATGAAAAGTACATTTGACCTCAGTTTAATTTATCCAAACCTGTGAACTAGCATGTTTAAGTCTTAATCATTACTGGCTCTGCTGAATAAAAAAATCCACACATTTAAAGTCGGCTTGCCAGCTGTCTGGGCATACAAGTTACAATAAGGAAATAAATAATAGGACAATAAATTTATGTCTTATGGCTTCATGAGTACCGAAATGCAAATAAAAGGCAAGAGAGCTCAATGTCTTTGATACCATATCATCATGCCTGTTTGGATGACATATATGGTCACACTTGCTTGCATTTATGTATTTATTCGATTGGTGTTTTACGCCGTACTCAAGAATATTTCATATATACGACGACGGCCATCATTATGGTGGGAGGAAACCGAGCAAACCCCGGGGGAAACCCACGACCGTTCTCAGTTTGTTGCCTGACCTTACCATGTATAATATACGACCGGACGTTTATCTGGTTGTCATATAAAGCCGATCGTGCTATAGACTGCCCAATGAAGTCATGCGTGCTTTGATACCATAAAAAATCATACGTGTTTGGATTGACCAAGCCTTGACCATTGTGAAAAAGGAAAATTACCAAAAAGAGTTAAAATTGTCAAGTGCCATTACATTTCGTTCGAACATTTGGCTCACCTCTATAATATACATCCTGTCAAAGATCATTTAGTTAGCATCTACCTTAAAGATGAAGTACTGGAGATTTGTTAAAAATTCATATTCGCTAATAATTTAAAAAAAAAAATTACCAAGACTAGCTAAACATTTTGCATTACACTAGATTAGATATCATTTATAGTGTTAAAAATATTGTTAAGATTGACAAAGTGATAAAGCTACCTGATCTGGAAATTTCATGACCGATTTTGATCGGTAAAATCCTCACAGAAGAGGCAGTTATCTTGTGAAAGATAATTATTTGAGCTATATAATATTAGCCAAAATTGGATTGCACTTCCGCTGATTGATTTTTTGCCATTCTAACTATTAGATTTAAATAGAAATTCTAGTGTTTTCGAGGGGCCCTCCGTGGCCCAGTTGGTTAGCGTGCCAGCGCGGCGCATTGAGCTTCTCACCAATGTGGTCACTGTGAGTTCGAATCCAGCGCAATCTGGCTTCCTCTTCGGCCGTACGTGAGAATGTCTTCCGGTAACCTGCGGATGGTCGTTGATTTCCCTTGGGTTCCTAGCTGTCGTATATAAGTGAAATATTCTTCAGTACGGCGTAAAACAGCAATAAAACAAATAAATACAATAAAATGGTGTTATTCAACAAATATAGATAGGTTTTAGTGTTATGTATATCTAGTATCATATATGTAGAGGTATGATACTCTTTTGACTTCGTTGTTTTAATTTTTTTGCTTCAAAATCTGCAAGACCTTATACACTGTTGGGCAAGAGTTATTATCTCATCCTAATGATTGTTGATTCTACTGTGATTTAAAATATTTTCATAGCCAAACAGTGCTACAAGATACATATATATTCTAACATCTGTGGAGAAATGTTTTCTGTGTATAACAGTACAATTGTGTTGTTGGACGAAGAATTGAGGTATGCTTTCTTTCTTGGAGACTGATGAGACGAAGACCCACCCACGGCATGTGTAACCTTTATTGTTATTTAATGCGTAAATATGTCTCTATTTATTCAGATGGAGAACTACTTGCTATGCCACGCTGATATCTTGGGGGAAAAAACGGCGAATCTATCTCGGAGATGGTTGACCGAGGTATCCCCATGAGGCTCGTTTATCTGACAATCGCCGACAGCTGGGGCAATCTTGAGATAGAACAGCAGAAAGAAAGATGTTTGCTGTTAGTGGCTTTTTTCTTCAGTTTGGCAAGTTTCCAGAAACATCAAGGAAATGACACTGCCTGTGAGTTTTGGTATATGTACATGTGTAATGTGGTGAGAAAGCACCAGGGAAATAAATGTCAACAAAAAGTTTGGAGACAGAATTTGTCGTGATTACTTATCTCGTCGTGACTTGTGAAATGACGTCTTCTATTATAAATGCATATCTTGACGGTTTTAGCCTTTCTTCTTAGGAAGACTGTTTTTAAACTCTCCTTTTGTAAACAGTTCTCGAATACCCACTATCATGTTTACAAAAAGTTTACAAAACAAATACTCCATCAATCAACTAAAAAATGACCTTCCAAGAGAATAATTACAAGTTTCAAAGACTTTTATATCAACCATGAATACCAATTCTACAAAAAACAGAAACAAAACACACACACACACACACACACACACACACACACGCACACACATTAATCCCGACAAAAAATATGGTCTAGACGATGTATCCAAATCTGTTGAAATCGACAAACTGTTTCTTTAAATGTAAAGAAGTATGGAAGTACATGTTAACATGAAGTTATACGAACATAACCCATTGCTGCTCAGAGCAAATATACACAGCAGTGGCCAAATAACACATGAACAATACCATTCTGAATGTTGTTTCTTGCGTTACTTTGAAGATCCTTTAAAGGACTGTCTCTTGAAGTCATATTTTGAAGAACCATGCTTTAAATCACACTGTATACATCTCGAACAGGGATAGGGACTTGATTTAGAGTATGGGAGTTCATCACTCACATGCTTGCCTTGTAATAGGAAAGGAGACGTAAAACAGAACTGAGAAAAGAGGTGGCTTTATGAAGACGTCAGCATCTTCCAGGTCACAACTACAGTCTGTTTCACTGTACAGATGTACAGTTTCTTGCACTGGGGCCGATTCCCTGCCTTACCACATCTGTTCCTTTTACCAATTGTCAATTTTCCACAGTGAGGGTATTGTTTGCAATTTGTTAGACGCAATTGGTCTAAAATTACTAAAAAATTTAAATTTGTCATAACACTTAACATACAGTAACATGAAAACAATGTAAAGATATAGGGGCTCCGCAGAATCCTTGTTTTATCTAGGAACACATATATAAACTACAGCATAGAGAGTGAAACCAGAGCAGTGGCGAGACTGATTGTTGCCAAATGATCACAAGTAAACGGTGAAATATTGAATGGAAATATGAGTGAGTGCTTGGGGTTTAACGTCATACTTAACCATTTTTTCAGTCATGTGACGGCGAAGGAATCATTAGAGTGCATGTAATGTGCCTCCTTGTTGCAGGACGGATTTTCACGCCCCTTTATCTAGTGCTGCGTCAATGAGGCACCTTACCGAAGGCAGATAAGCCGTCCCGTCAGAGCCATTATACTGATACTGGTCAACCAGTAGTTGCACTATCCCCTTCATGCTGAACACCAAGCGAGGAAGTTACAACTTCCTCTTTTAAAGTCTTAGGTGTAGCTCCACCCAGAAATTGGCCCACGATCTACGGCTCCCGAAGCGGGCGCTCTTCCAACTGTGATATCAGGGAAGGGGGAGGGGGCGGTCATCAAGATTCAACAGTTTATAGAATTTTTTTTTATAGATCTGGTCATATAAGGCTTTAATGAGACTCTTCTGGATATGACGCATCATTGTAAAAATTTAAAGAGTAGTATTAAATAAAAAGCAACCCCTTGCTCGATGTTACAGTCTGGACGCGGTTAATGGGTTAGTCGGTCGGTCTAATCATTTCTGTACACAATCGGCGCAATACACAATGTCCGGGACAGGCAACAACCTGCTAAAGGTCATTGGTTCCCCCCGGGCTTTGCCCGATTTCCACCCAGCATAATCCTTGCCGCCGTCGTATGACTGAAATATTCTTCAGCACGGCGTAAACACCAATCAAATAAATAAGTAAATAAATAAATAAATAATGCCCTCAAATTGTTGTATCATTTTTCTATCTCAACGGTTCTGAGAACAACCAGAACAGTGTATTCGTAACTTCTGCATGAGAAGATCCCCAACCTTTAGCAGTGTTCACTGTAAAAAATGAACTCTTATCGGAGCTGATTAATGTGTCTACAACGCGAAAATCTGTTGCAGTCTTCCTTTCTATCTAATGCTTCGAATTGGGAGTTCTCAACCCCATGAATTGTCAGTTTTGTATATGTAGTTAAAATAGCTCTTCCAGAAAGCATTTCCAGAACAAATAACTTTAAAGATTTGGAATTGTAAATGATCATTTTTAATCGTGAAAAATGGTTTCAAAAAAGTACCTCCCCCACCCCACCCCACCCCCCCCAACAAACTGTAAGTCTATTTTATTCACTTTCATGTATATTTATAGGTAGGTTTAAAATGAAAACATGGACAATGTTTATGTTTTCAAGTGCCATCTTATCTGTACTGCCTGGACACATTTGACGCCACTTACCAAACATTTTAACACCTATAGTGCCATGACCTAGGAGCCTAGTGCAAAGAAGTGTATTAAGTGTGCTGTTTTGAAATAACTCAGTTAAGTTAATATTGGCATCACTGTAAATAATAGCCATTGATCTGTAAACTTGGATCTTGTGTATAAATACCAGCGCTGATGCTCATGCTCTTGACTACATCCCTAGCTAACTTATTCGAAATTAATAATGACAGCTCAGCGTGAAGTGAAGATATATCATTTCAGAAGGAATATCATGTCGCTTTTTCAATTTGCTGAAGGCAGAACCTGGCGAGATGCATTGCCTCGCATATTCCAGTTGTATACCTGTGAAGTGTGAAGCAGGCGTGTTTCCTGGGACAGAAACCAGAGCTCGTATATTGCCAGTATACATGTAATAATTCAACCAGCATGATATATCTCCTCTGGCTATATGTGCCACGTAAATGGTTGCATGTGCCAGGTAAATGGCTACATTCCCACCCTAGCACTACATAGTCTATATTCCTGGCTTAATACGGCGTAAAACATCAATCAAATAAATAAATAAAATACTATAGTCTACAGTCCCAGCTTAAGACTATGTCCAGCCATTATAATCAGTACGTATGCTTGAAGGTTTTCCAGCAACATGTGGACGGTCGTGAGTTTCCCCTCGGCTCTATCCTCCCAGCCCAACACTATATTCTATCCTCCCAGCTTAACACTATCGCCTATCCTCCCAAACTATAGCCTATACTCCCAGCTTAGCTCGATAACCTATCCTCCCAGCTTAATACTATAGTCTATCCTCCCAGTTTAACACTACAGCCTATCCTCCCAGCTTAACACTATAGCCTGTACTCCCATCTTAACACTACAATATATACACCCAACTTAACAATATAGCCTATTAACACTATAGCCTATCCTCCCAGCTTAACACTACAGACTATACTCCCAGCTTAACACTGTAGTCTGTCCTTCCTGTTTTACACTAGTCTATACTCCCAGCTTAACACTATAGTCTATACTCCCAGCTTAAAATTATAGTGTGTACGCCCAGCTTAACACTATGGTCTGTATTCCCAGCTTAACACTATAGTCTATCCTCCCAGTTTAACACTACAGCCTATCCTCCCAGCTTAACACTATAGCCTGTACTCCCATCTTAACACTACAATATATACACCCAACTTAACAATATAGCCTATTAACACTATAGCCTATCCTCCCAGCTTAACACTACAGACTATACTCCCAGCTTAACACTGTAGTCTGTCCTTCCTGTTTTACACTAGTCTATACTCCCAGCTTAACACTATAGTCTATACTCCCAGCTTAAAATTATAGTGTGTACGCCCAGCTTAACACTATGGTCTGTATTCCCAGCTTAACACTATAGTCTATCCTCCCAGCTTAACACTGTAGCCTGTCATCCCAGCTTAACACCATCTCATATCCTCCCAGCTTAACACTGTAGCCTATCCTCCCAACTTAAAACTATAGTCTATAGTCCCAGCTTAACACTTTAGCCTATCCAGTATATTCTTCCAGATTAACACTACAGTCTATCCTCCCAGCTTAACACTATAGCCTATCCAGTATATACTTCCGGATTAACATTATAATCTATACACCCCCTTAAACCTGTAGTCTATACACTCAGTTTAAAACTATAGCCTATCCAGTATATAATCTCAGCTTAACAGTATAGTCTATATTTCCAGCTTAACACTATTGTCTATATAACCAGCTTGACACTATAGTGTATACACCCAACTTAACACTATAGACTGTATACTCCCAGCTTAACACCATAGTTTATGCTCCAACCTTAACACTACAGTACACTATTGTCTATTATTTATTTATTTGATTTTTGTGTTTTACGTTATACTCAGAAATGTTGCACTTACACGACGGTGACCATCATTATGGTGGGAGGAAACCCACAACCATCCGCAGTTTTCCGACAGACTTTCCCACGTACCACTGTTATCTCTATATACATACCATTACGATATAGTAGCCTAAAGCTTTACACTATATTCTACCTTTTCGAAAGTGCACTGTTGACTTACATTCCCAGCTTTACACTATTGTCTATATTCCGAACCTTATACAATATAATTTTCATACACTGCTTTACACTATTGTTTGTGTTAACTCCCTTAAAATATAGTATATAACATAACTTCTGATTAACATGTACATTCTTATCTCAGCTCAACTGCCTCCTCAGTCTGTTACCCTGATTCTTTCCAGCTTTACACTACGTTATACATTCTCATTTTAACACTATAGTCTATACTTTCCCAGCTCCACAATATTGCTTGTAATTTTAACAGTGTTTCACGTAAAGACTTCCACGAACGCACAGTTGCGCAAGCTTCAGTGATCAATTAAGCCATGGAAATGTGGGAAATTTGTTGGAGATTTGAAGTGACAGTGAGATGTCAGAGTATGTTTCATCTACGACAGAAAACCATTTGGGTGCACGCTACAGCCGAACACTCATATATATTTTCTTTTCATCTTGCCAAATGAATGTAACGGAAGATTAGAGAGACGCATCACCCTGATAGGAATGTCAGCTGTGTGTGCTATACAGATTCACCTTGTGTGAAACTCCAGACCCGCAAAATCCTTCTGCAGGCTACCGGTTTAATTGGAATGTGTGCTTCGTTCACATTCAAAACGTCCACTGCCTAACGTCTGCATTGCGTGTAACCGTGGAGGACGGCACGATTATCTGTTAGCAGTATCAGTCTGCAGATAGTGCCTAGCTGTTTCTCTTCGGGTCAGCGTGTATGGATGTATAATATGTATAATATTGCGTTAACAACAACAACATTCTTCCTGGAAGGCTGTGCATATAGCTGGAGACCTATTTGAAGATTGCACAAGATCTGGACTGGACAAAACATTTGCCATGTTTTTCGGATATTCGAGGTCATTTTATTATAGCGAAAAGAAATCACTTTGCAGATTTACAAAGTCAATAGCAGAAAAGTACAAGGACATGAACTTGGTCATTAATTTAGTGTCGGAAGTATAACGGAAGGCAAACCTTGTATTGAAAGAAGCTATATAAGCTCTCGCCAGCCACCCTTATACTGGTGATTGATCGATGTAGCCTACACGTCCATAGGTCTACCGAATTGCTCCGAGTCCGAGCACAATAACGGCATCACAGTCTCTCCGCTGGGCCGACAGGCTGCCAAAAGCCGAGGGACTTTCTCAGCTGAGATCTCCGCAGTCTTCCGGGGAGGTGCCTCGGGGTATGGCAACCACATGCCCGCCACAGCATCCGTATACACTACAACCTCCGGGGGAAAATTCTGCCATACATTATTTATACGAGTCTCTTCTTATTCGATGAGGCGCTATATAGATCTGCTGTTAGCGTTTTGAGTTTTAAAGGCTTACAAGGAATTGTCCACAACAAGCTGTTTTTTGTATGTAGAGACCGAAGATAGAGATGGAGGTGCTAATCTGGCTGACTCTTGTTGGGTAAGTATGAACTTACATGTACCTATTGATAAGGGGGTTAAATTGTACATCCCCAGCGGCTTTGTGTATACCTCTGAGACGATGTGCGTGCAAAGCCAACAATAAGCTCTGTACAGACAGTATAGCCAGAAAAGACATGCTGGTCAACTAGTAAATAGCATTTAGTATTGGTGCAGGTCATTAGAATCAAACAGTTACTAAAGACAGTTGATTTTGTCATAATGATAAGTATGATTTGGCATAGGCATATGAATATAACCTTTTTTCAGTGGCATTTAAAAGTTGAATTGAATAACATAACAAATATATGGATTACAACTTCGATTTATGCAGTGAACGTTTCGATATAGGCACTAATATCGTCATCAAGCGTTAGCAATTGTTCAAGGATATACTTGATAACGGTGTTATAGTAGGCCCTACCTATGCCGAAACGTCGCTCACTGAATAAATCGAAGTTGTGATCCATATATTTGTTACGTCATCTATATATACACACACGTCACGGTATATGAGAATGCCGGCAAGTGGATACTTGGTACAACTGCTGCCATTGCTGGAATAATCGAACAAATTAACAAGCATTTTGTATGAAATATACAGTCCTTTGAAAAGGCAAATTGAACTATTAGAAACTCTATTTCTGTTAGAAAGAAATCTAAAGTGTGAGAAGTAAATATTCATGTATGTTTTGCTGTATTAGTCTAAGATTTTCACATGTTACAAGTAACAAACTACTACTCATAAGACACCGTGAAGGAGACATTGTTTAACCCAATATTAAAATGAAACACTTCGTCATTCTGTTTAGAGTACAAGCCGTTGGATTATGTACTCGACAAATTATTCATATTTATCGAACGTGAATTTCTAACCTGGATTGTTCTCTGTGTATGTCCCATGTCATATTAAGAACCTTGCAACAGGCATGATTGATTTACAATTAGTAACTTTAGGGACCGAAGTAGAGGCGATATCTATTTGATATACTGTAATATATAGGCATGTATACGTAGATCTGTTAAAGAAACGGTATGTGTTCAATGATAATAACTGAAAATATGTATGTTGAAAAATAATCATGTACAAAATTTAGAAGGTTTCATTGAAAAATCTTCCTGTATTAGTTACCCTTCCAAAGTAACAGTTACGCAATTTGGAAGAAGAAAAAACAATCCATTTTCAACGGTCTTTTCAAGTATGCTAATTGAGCGCATGTAGTAAGGGCACATGTTGCTCGGGACAGAAAATCGCACAGCATAAGGTTACAGCAGTATGTGTAGCCCAAGCCCAGAAGAGATGCCATGCGTAACGACGAGCTGAAGGTATGCAAATAAAATGAAAAAGCGGTGAGGCAAAGAGAACCTTCCGTTCAGTTGAAAGTTATTGAAATCGTAGATTGTGAAACAGCTAACCCCCCGGAGTGTTAGAAAACGTCAGCCTGTAACATATGGGAAGCCGTTTCGGTACTTATTATCTATAATTACACATATGTGAAAAAAGAAATGTACATGTACAAAATGAGTTTGTATATATGTACATATATTTGTACGTTTCAGTGCGTATTGATATACATGTGGAATATATATTTACTGTACATCGCACATATGTACAGCATAAAGATTTATTAAACATACATGTATCTACAACTCTTTCATGCATCTTTTCTGTGGAAATTTTATGTAAACATGTTTTTTATAAATTGTTTTTGTTTTCCACACAAAGTTCTATATAATATGTACACCTGCGTTTTGAATATATACAAAAGAGCTGTGTGCTCTGTGTGGAATTCTTTGTCATAGTAACGGATTTTCTGGTCTAGTTAGAGTATCAGAGCTTAAATGCCAACTTGGCCTGTACCAAATATAACCGTTATCTTGCAAATAATGGCCCGACAAATTGGCAATGATAAAAGTTGACGCTCTACAGTAGCCCTGCTGTTTGACAACTCCCTGCTCATGAGGGAACATTCGCTCGTCGGCAATGAGCAAAAGTTTTTCCACGCGTAAGTATGTGCTTTCTAGTAGAAATGTACTTAAAACATCGACACAGCGAGGCATATGGAAGGTGATAAAACTCAAGGCATAAACTGTTAGCAGTGTGTGCTCTGCCTTCGTTATCACATTGATCCTCCTGGGTGGCGCCTTTAGGCATACAGTATGTACAGACATCTGTATATTTGTACAAAAGAAAAGCACATGTACGTGCAACACTTTTGCACAAATTTATAATTAGAGAAATAAATACCGGCACAATTTGCCATCCGCTCGCAGGTAAAGCATAAAAACATAACATACATGTATAAATACGCTCGTATCTCAGACCGCAGGCGCCACAAAAGGACCGAGAAGCCAGAGGATCAATGTGATAATGAAGGCAGAGCACATACTGCTAACAGTTTATACCTTGAGTTTTATCACCTTCCATGTGCCTTGTTGTGTCGATGTTTTAAGTACATTTCTACTCGAAAACCACTTCACATATTTACGCGCAGAAAAACTTTTCCAGATTGCAGACGAGCGAATGTTCCCTCATGAGCAGGTAGTCGTCAAACAGCAGGGCTACTGTACAGCGTCAAGCTTTATCATTGTCAATTCGTCGGGCCATTATTGGTAAGATAACGGCTATATTTGGTACTGGCTAAATTGACATTTAAGCTCTGATACTTTAACCAGGCCAGAAAATCCGTTAGTATGACAAAGAATTGTACAAGCACTTTTGTACATATGTAAAACGTAGGTGTACACATTATATAGAGCTTTTGCGTGGATATCTTTTTCAGATATAGATATCCGTAGATATTGTACGGCTAAAGGTTTAGGTTTGTTTGTACATACAGTTTGGGTATGCGTATATTTTAGAAGAAGTGTGTAAATCTTGGGTAAAATAATTTTTATTGACACATACATGTATATGTTCAACAGATTTCCACGTGTCGTTCAAGGATAATGTTCACCATTTTATGTCACTTTAATACTAAATAATCACATGTGCGTAATTAAAAGTTAATTAGAAATACCCTCTTGAAATTATGATATCTACAGTTTTTTTTTTTTTTTATTGAAGACGGGTGAAGCCTGGCGGGGCGCGATTCGCGACACAAGGACGGCGCAAATCACGCTCCAAAGATACTGCCCTCGCCATGCGCCACAAGGGCCGCGACACGAGGACGGTATCATTTGCCCGTGATTTGCGTAGTTCTGGTTTCGCGAGTCGCGCCCCGAGAGGCATGGGGCAAGATGTCCTCTTCCGGCATAGTTTATGTCTCCATCTAATCATCTTCACAGATAAGTTAACTCATGTTTAGTTGGCCCTATGGCAACCGGAGAATTCACTCGCCATTTGCTATTTATTTATTTATGTTACTTGATTGGTGTTTAAAGTCCTACTCAAGAATTTTTCTCTTGCACAGTTTAATGGCGTGGAGAAAACCCGAGAGCCAGAATAAACCACTGACCTTTGGCAAGTAACTGTCAAACTGTATCAAGATGTGACGCACAAATGTTTGTGATATTGTTAGAAGGCAATGTGAGATAGTTTGTTGCGACCAGGGCAGTGAGAGTCAGGCATTATCGATGATTGCCTGTTGGCGGTTAAGTTTTAACTCACAACACGTGTGTCATAGAATTTGAAAGACACTTACTTAGTATTACACAGTAACGGTTAACAATTCAAATGTTAGAAGCCATGTGTTAACGAGTAACAGAAACTGTGAAATGGTGTTGTTATGCCTCTCCATCGCCAGCTGAACAATGGCTTGATACCATGTGACAGCGTATATATATTTATTCATGACTTCCAGGTGAACAATGCCATGATCATGAATAGGGTGCATAGGACATACAATCTGCCTGAGTAACACAATGTATACATGTACCTGGACTATATATACACAATAGCAGGCGGTGTGGGAGAAAAGCCGATGGTAAATTCCCATCAACATACTTGTCTGTATAACTTAAGTGTTTTCATTGTTATACATGTACATGTAAGTGTAACAGTATGACAGCTTCATCGAAGACAATAAATAAGCTGCGAGGATGAGGGGATTTTCTTTGTGTGCACATGCACACAATGGTCTTTCTGACTAATTTGTGTACCAGCTGCGCACTGTAATTAGTTTCAAGCAGTCTTCATGCGATCATTTTCTAGTAGTATTCCTTCAAAGATCAGCATTGTAATACTCCTTTAAAAGATCAGCATAGTAATACTCTTTCAAAGATCAGCACAATAATACTCCTTCAAAGATCAGCATAGTAATACTCCTTCAAAGATCAGCATGATAATATACATACACTGGTCAGCATGGTAATACTCCTTCAAAGGTCAGCATCGTAATGCCTATACAAAGATCAGCATAGTAATACTCCTCCAAAGGTCAGCATGGTAATATACATACACTGGTCAGCATGGTAATACTCCTTCAAAGGTCAGCATCGTAATGCCCATACAAAGATCAGCATAGTAATACTCCTCCAAAGGTCAGCATGGTAATATACATACACTGGTCAGCATGGTAATACTCCTTCAAAGGTCAGCATCGTACATTGATACACATACAGTGATTAGCATTAATACTCTTATAAAAATCAACATTGTAATACTCAAAGAAATGTCAGTACTGTGACACCCATACAGTGTTATTTATGTATTTATTTGACTTGTTTCACATATGTATGAAAGCCAGATGAGGAAATCTCTCCGCGCGGTGGCACGACGAAGGTGCAAATCGCGCGCGAATGGTACCGTTCTCGTGCAGCGGCCCGCGACCAGCGAACGATTCCGTTCGCGCGCGATTTGCACCGTCCTCGAGTCGCGGACCGTCCTCATCCGTCTTCCATACGTATGTGTCGAAGGCCAATATTGTGAGAGTAGGGAATCAGGCAGAGCCCAGTGGAACTCACAAGGACAGCGTTTGATGAGAGATAATGTTAAGTGTTAACACCTATACAAAGTAAATACTTTAATTCTCATACAACATCAGCAGTGTATTACCTGAGATATGGCTTTAGTGGCTATAGTTTAAGGTAAAATATTCCCTGTATATTAAACTTACTAGTAAACAGGCGTAATCTTAGATATATATCATGTAACCCACAAACACTGGTTCCCATTCCAATTTTTCTAAATGAGCAGCCATCGATGGAAAATGGATCCAGACTTAAGTCGATACTTAACCCAGAAACTGTACATGATCGAAGTCCTGGTAAATTAGTGTGAACGTTATTGCAGTTTCAGAAATATTTATTAAACACGGACACTTCGCTTTAATTAGAAAAAAATGTTGACAACGCGGAAATTGGATATGGATCACACAATTCATCCTGTAATGTTTTAGAGCTGTAATATTGTCGTTCCTGAAGGAATGAATAATGTCGCCCTTAGCAATGATACGCTGTGATGATTTATAAATGAAGACCGTCTTTTCTGAGTGACGGGTCATGCATAAAAGGAATGGTGTCGTCTTGAAAAAAAAAATGGCCTGAGCGCATGATGTATTATGTACTGAACTAAAGAAATCTTGCTCTCTGAGAATTTGGATAGGGGGAACAAAAGCCAGTCCGGCCAGGCGATTTGCAAAGGAACGTGTGACAACACAAAGTGGATATGAAGTTGAATGGTTGATGACCCCAAGAGTGTAATTTGACCATGTCTGGTGACCAGTAATACTTCTATTTACAGAGTAACGTCTATAAAGTTCTATAAAATGAGTACGGTACGTGTTATAGTACTTACCTTCTTGTGCCAGAAGAATGACCAGGCAGTCAAACCTATATAAAGTGCATACGTGTGTACATTTCAGGCCACAACATTCTGAATGCCATTCAACCTGGAACCGTGCATGACATAACAAATTACCGTCATCTTGCTCGGTACACCAAGTTACCGTTACATAGTAACGGATCAGCCATCTTGGTTGGTACACCAAGTTACGGTTATATAGTAACGGGTCAGCTATCTTGCTCGGTAGACCGAGTGACACTTATATAGTAAAGGGTCAGCCATCTTGGTTGGTACATCAAGTTACGCTTATATAGTAAAGGGTCAGCCATCTTGGTTGGCACACCATGTTACGGTTATATAGTAACGGGTCAGCCATCTTGCTCGCTACACCGAGTTACTGTTATACAGTAACGGGTCAGCCATCTTGCTTGGTACACCAAGTTACCGTTATACAGTAACGGCTGAGCCATCTTGCTTGGTACACCAAGTTACCGCCATATGGTAAAGGGTCAGCCATGGACGAATAAAGGATATTCTATGTTGGCTTTAGCTACCGCGAAACAGCTGGTGTCCCTGCCGTTTCCAGGGTAAACTTTACCCAGACTGGCGGTCGTCTATTATCACATTCAAACTTAAGCACAACCGTGCTGTTTATTATATGTCATCAACCATACCCAACTATAATTTCAGTTGTCGCCAGGTTACAATTAGTATAGCTGATCAATAAATCAATCGATGCCTCAAACTGTCTCTTTATGTGGCTGCATTGGGATGCACAATCAACATATATCCCACGATGAAGCGTAAGTGTAAAGTTCTAAAACATACCTAACATGGAGATACATGTAGAGGGCCTAGTGAAAATCTGTTTACCTGGCATGGCGTGTGCGCCTGATGCTGGAGGGAGCAAGCTGCATATTGTTGTTATATAAATTGTTCACAGAACCAGTTCTGTTTACAAATTATTGATAAAATCATTTCAGCGTATATTTCTGCTGTTTTATTGCAATTCTCTCACATACTCCCCGGTAACCCATGAACTTGAAATGGAATACATTTATTTGCAATTAGTCAAACCGTATCAAAACGATTGAACTAAATACCCCAAATTCAGGTGCTTTAATAAAGTATTATTAATATTTCATAACAGCCTATTAAAGTATTGTTTCAAGCCGTGCCCTTAGAAGTTGTAATGGTTATGTATTTCTGCCTTACACAAGATGAAATGGACTAGTGTGATTACTTTTTGTATCAACAAAACACAATAACATACTGCGGGAAATAAACAACATTGTATAGGAATTGCCAAGATAACCAGCTCATGCGCGGAAGATAAGCCCTCTTCATCATTAAAATCTGTTAGAAAAAATAGTCTGGCCCCAGAGCAAACTATGGTGGTCTCCATTTATTTATTTGATTGGTGTTTAACGCCGTACTCAAAAATATTTCACTTATTTGACGGCGGCCAGCATTATGGTTGGAGGAAACCGGGCAGAGCTCGAGGGAAGCCCACGACCATCTGCAGATTGCTGAGAGACTGGTGGTCTCCAGATAACAGTCACGACTCACAAAACTCTGCTTGAACAAAATGTATGACCGGACTTGTGGTTAGTGTAACCCACTCTGTGTGAACTACTTGTATGCAGTCTGCTAATGGAGTTTCAAACTTCTTATCAACTACGCATGTGTAAAACGTCTATAGCAGTTTCCCAGCAACTAAATTCATAGGAAAACCGAAAAATAATCCGAAATTTCAGAATTTCTGTATTGTATTTCTCATTCTGAGAAAATCATAGTAAATGTACATGTAAACCTTGTATTTTTTGTTGGGTAACCTGAAATTGAATAAAACGGTTTAATTTGTTCAGGATTTGCATTATGTTGGTAGGTCCGATTTGTCTATATGATTTCATTATGACAGATATTAATATGTGAAGGATTGCCCTGAAAGCTCAACACATTTACTGTGCACCGGTACTCCCTTGGTAACATTACTACAATCAATTAACGCCGATAAACTGGCGGACAGTTTCCCTACAAATTCAAAAATGGATCAGAAAGAGCACCTCAGCGCCTTATATTCTCTTCTCGGTTGGGGGTTGAGGGTGGGGAGAATTGTCAGCCTGAAAACTTTTAGAAAATCGGTAGTAAAAATGCTGCTAAGCCTGGCTTCCAGTCGAGCATCTATGGAAGTACATGAGGTATGATAACAGCATGCAGGACATACTCCGTCATGCCTGAAATACTGCTGTCAAAAACAGCTCAGCTCAACATTCTCACACCCTCCGGAACCGAGGTGGCCTATTCGCGTGTACAACACTGTCAGGTACAACAATATGGCCTCCTCAGTACTATATTAACAATGTAAGTTCTTTTGCTTGTTTTGATTCAAAGCTGTGTCAGCCATTAACAGGAATAATTTGCTCATTTTTTTAAAGAACGGCCTTTTATCGTAAACTGATATTGTTTACCATTATACACTTTAGTCTTCCTTCGTGGTATAACCTGACAGAGCGTGCTATACTGCACACCTGTACATCGTGTATATAGTGACCTTCTCTCTTGTGTTTAACAAACTCATTATAAAGATATATATCTCTTAGCACTTCTGTTGCATATGACTACATTTGCATTTTCTCCTGTCACGTACTGACATCATCTCTGACAAAACAGTAGTGTTCGGTTGAACGCGATTTTAAACCCTCCACGCGAACCAACAAACTCATGCGAACAGCTGTTACACTCGCATCTCCCGCATGGCTCAGGCCTCAGAGCACATCTGTATAATAATAAAGACTTTCATACCTATCCGCTGGACTAAACGAGATATATAGGCAATGTCATCTGCTGAAGCACATCTGGTATATAGATTCTTCCCCTTGGGACGGACGAGTCGTGTCTCTTAACTAGATGTTTCATTATTGCTGGACCGCCAGGGCCAAGTATGCATTGGAGTGTCCAGGGACATGCCTTGGACATTGGGACACCTCTCAAACCCCTCATCCTTAATAGTGCCCAAGTCTAGCAGGGGTTAGCCAGCCACGTTCTCATCCTTGACCTCAGCGTATAGATCACCAGTTATTAGATTAAGCGTAGACAAATCGTGTTAGTAAAGGCTTGCTCACCTCAGACATGTTGCAGTGTTTTGGAACATTGAAGACCAATAACCCTTAACCAACCTGTATTTGTTATAAAGACATTAGCATAGCAATCGACGCGGTTAAAGGGCATTATCTCTGCAGCAAAAGCTTCCCTAATGTCATTGATTAGAGCTACAATGCACAGAATTCGGTCAGTGGCTCGCACGCAGCAAGGAAGGATGTTCTATCGCCGCCTCGTCTTCACTGCCATCGGGCCTGTGTTATCGTGAAACCTGGAGATCCACTATCACGAGTGGTATACTGATAACCCGAAAAGCGAAAGAGAACGTACGCTTCATCTTGCATGACGGCTCAATATTTCGGCATTTATTTCATCATCATCAGGACAGCACCTTTGTTATCTGGCTGGAGATAAGACTGCACCATCTTCAGTGACTGGTTATCTGAGTTTGTATATTATTAATGCTGCTCTTACTGAAGCAGCAGGACTCCTGCACGGTACGTTGTCTTGAGGAAAGCCTCCTTTGTGGTTACAGCTTATCCCCAGCGCAGTTTTCCGCACATGCATTATTAAATGTCATTGTTTGGACTAGATTGCCGTCCAACAGAGACCAGGCTGTCTGAATCCTGATGAGATTGAAACCAAACTGTAAGATGGAATAGTCAACCTGGCCTTCAGTCGGACGTGAAAAATTACATTCGAAAACTGCCATGTGTTACAGGGACGTCAAAGCCCTATCGTAAGTTTGGATTCTGTTAGGAAGGCCGCATACTGAACCGGAATACAAAGAGTTACCTCAGTGAAAGGACATTGGCCTTACATGACCGCTAGGCTTGGAAATAATCGCTAGTATAGCTTAATGTTACAGACTGGCTGGATACGGTATCACCGAGCATTACCAAGGACATCATCGGGGCAGAGAGACTTAAAGCGACTTCAATTCGTAGACGAAAATCGACTGCAACTTCAAGGCTTATAAAGCTATCAAACGAAAGGAAACATCCATTTCAAACTTTTCCAAAGAGTTTATAGCTATGACCACGATCTGGTGGATAACATTGGCATCTGGGTAAGTGGTATGGTTTATCGACTGTACATTCTAGATCGTATTCTGATAGAGAATATGTATAGACCTACATGTATCAATTACTGTGTGTTATATACCTGGTAACCCTGTTCGTTTCTCATTAAGCTATTACAGAGTAGCATGTTAATAGGTTCGTGAAACAGGATTGCTGTCATTGTATATGAAGTTTGGCAGGAATATCGCTCGAGGCAGATTTTCAGCTCCAGGTAGTGCTAATACATTAGTTGTGAGAACTTGACGGCTTCTGTATGTGTCAGCTGCCAGTGTGTTATGACTTTGTGTACTTATGGCCCTCTTTGAAGACTGATGCCTACTGACAGGTTTATTGGCAGTTACTCTGGCATTGAGCCTTAATAGGTAACTAGTTAACATAGTGCACATGTTAATACCTGGCAAACACTGGGATGTAGGTACATATAATTCGGTTATATAATCAGCTATTACTGTATGTCATAAAATATTGAAGTAAATTATTACATGGGAAGAACTGCCAGCAACCTGTGGATGGTAGTTGGCTTCCCTCGGGCTCTGCCGAGTTTTCTTCCACAATAATGCTGGCGGTCTGGTATCGTGGGAATTAGTTTTTCTTTTTTCGTTTTGCTGGAGTGCCAAGCATAATGGCAGCACCGGCTGTGTCGCCTGTAACTGACTGAGCGTAAAAAACGGTCTTAAGAGCAGTTAAAGTCTTTTTATTCCGCAGCACAATGACTCGGCTCGATGAAGCTCATGATGTACCTGCGTACGGCTATGTTACATAGTTACTCCCCCTGTTGTTTGCTTGTCAAACATGTATACACAAACATGTGACCATTTACAGAAAACATGGAAGATGAACTGCATTCCCCTTGTTAATACCATTTGTTATGTCCTATACAATTAGCGCACATGTATACGTAGCCTATTGTCAATCTGTGTGCTCACTGATTCGAATATATATTTCGCAGACATAAGTCATATTCTATTTATACTCTGTTACCTTCATTTATTTTCTACTGAAGATGTTTCACAAATGAAGCATGTTGACAATCAATTGCTTTTGAAACATTCACCTTATATCTACTTTTTTATTCTTTTTTTTTAATCTGAGGTTAATTGCATTCTTCTCGATAGATGAAGACATCTGTAAAATCTGTTTTGTGTGAACTCCTTTAAATATTTGCATATCAATCGCTAAGGACAGTCTTGTGGCGAGGTGTATACTGTTTCGTTAGCCTTGTGATTGCGTATTGAAACAAGGACATCAAAGCCCAGGTATAGCGTGTAAGCTTGTGTCACCAACTCCACCCCACCAACTCCAATCACCCCTATTCCATCAACCCCAATCACCCTTATTCCCACCTAACCCCCTCACCCCTATTCCCATCAACCCCAATCACCCCTATCCCCACCAACCCCTATCACCCTTATTCCGCAGACATAAGTCATATTCTATTTATACTATTCCCACCCCTATTCCCAACAACCCAAATCACCCCTATTCCTACCAACCCCAATCGCCCCTATTCCCATCAACCCCAATCATCCCTATTCCCATCAACCCCAATCACACCTATTCCCACCAACCCCTATCACCCTTATTCCCACCAACCCAAATCACCCCTATTCCCACCAACCCCAATCACCCTATTCCCACCAACCCCAATCACCCCTATTCCCACCAATCCAATCTCCCCTATTCACATCAACCCCAATCACACCTATTCCCACCAACCCCAATCACCCCTATTCCCACCAATCCAATCTCCCCTATTCCCATCAACCCCAATCACCCCTATTCCCACCAACCTCAATCACCCTATTCCCACCAACCCCAATCACACCTATTCCCGCCAACCCCAATCACCCCTGTTACATTGTGACACAAATTTTTCAGCACAACAAAGTTTGTCATAAACCAAACAGTGGCAGCTGAGATATGAAGCAGCAGCAGCGTATGGTGTTTCATAACACCTCTACAATCTGTTAAATAAATATTCCTGGTGGAAAAATGGTAAAGAATCTATACGAAATTAGACTAGTGTTATTTCAAGGTCAACAGTTTTTGGTGAAAGAAACGGAATGTACGGATCTCCTTCACTTCAGTGTATACACGTTCAGATGTACGCGCAAAGATTTATTT
This sequence comes from Liolophura sinensis, assembly GCF_032854445.1. NCBI lineage: Eukaryota > Metazoa > Mollusca > Polyplacophora > Chitonida > Chitonidae > Liolophura > Liolophura sinensis. The sequence continues at coordinate 30,037,318 of NC_088302.1, read as the reverse complement.
ATTTATTTGATTGGTGTTTTACGCCGTAATCAAAAATGTTTCACTTATAAGACGGCAACCAGCATTATGGTGGGAGGAAACTACGCGCAAAGCGTAAAAGGCTAGAATATCACCTACAGAGTAAGATTTGTACTTTGAATGATTGCAAGTTTTAACATGAGAAGTTAACTGGATTAAGGATAATATTTGCAAGAATAAGGAAATGGCTGTATACACTTGCCTGTTATTTCAAGAGCAGGGAGGAGGTTACCTTTTAAACTTACTGTACCCGGAAAATTGGTTCACTCCATTTCTCGAATAGGGTATTTTCTTGAATCTCTGCTTCCAATTATCGGAGGGCCTTGGTGACAAGAAGTGGTCGATGGCTACCTCTTGTGTGGTCTTACACGAAGGCCGCTTGCCTATTACCACCCATATTTCGCATGTCACACGTGGCAAAGTTGGTGGGTAAATTGTCAAAACTCAGTGGTTTAAGCTGGGCACTGTACGGCTTTCACCCCCATTAAACTGACGGTCATCGAATATGTGTACATATGTAATCTACTTGATTTATAAAAATAAATAAATAAATAAATGGATATCATTTCAAGAAACACAGTAAGATTTGCCTGTACAGCATACTGCGCGTAAGCCTGAATGTATCTTACAGTATCATACATACGGGTTGACTTCATTACACGGATTATCTATCGATCATCATGATAGATAAAATACTCAAGATTATCTTTTTATGCATCGCATGTACGTCAAGGAAGGAATCCAAAAGAAAACACCAACTGTTTCTCGGTTAGTGTTGTAAGAGATGAAAGTCACCGTTGAGTTATGACACCGACAGCTGTTGCACGAACCCTTTACCAAGGTCGGGTATTTTGCACTCTCATTTCGCAATGCAAATATTAGCGTCAATTTTCCAGGAATAAATCGCTTTCTGTTGGTTCTTTGAAGTATCACTGCTGTACAAACAAACCTTAGTGCTTTTGTTTTCCCTTTAAACAACCGTTTTAGCTGTTCAAGGCCGCAGTGTTAATGAGATTGGTTCAGCTAATGGTGAACGTGGGCAAAGCGTTATGCTATTTAAGTCAACGTGATTGCATATATATATGTTCAAAGATAGGCAAGAATGAAATACAATCACATATCAAGGTTTCGTTCCTCACATGGCGCACTCGGCACTGACTACGCCCATACACGTAATTACCCATGGTGAAGTAATCCTCGCATGACGATACGCGCGTGCGTTTACTGAAGCGGCAACCAAATTTGCCCAGAACAAAGCATATCTCTAAATTTTGAAAATCTCTCCGAGAAGGAATGGGATCACAAAAATGGCTTTTTTACTCTCGGAGTTACACTCGTTTCATTCTAAGGGCTAGGGACCGGTTTCATGAAGCGTATTTAGAGTTAAAGTGAAAGACAGCATCTGACTAATGATTATGTTCATTAAAAGACTACCATTCAAAGTATCTTAAACCGGCATTAAATATTTTTTAATTTTTTTTTCAACCAAGTAAAAGTTTAGCAAAAGCTCGTCTTGTCACAGCTTCAGCGCGTCTCCATTATCGAAAGCAAGGTGACGCCAGATTAAAGTTTTGGACTTTGGCGACGAAGGACCAAGTTATAAATAGCTTTCTCAGAAAATGGACATACTCGAAGGAAATTTCTTCTACTGCTTGACCTGTTCACAAAGTAGGTCTAACATATCATTTATACAGTTTACGAGTAGCCTGCAAATGCACGGTCAAATTCTTGGTTCAGGTCGTGACCTCCGAAGGGATTGTGCCGCTTGCGGTAATTCTGACCCTATTATATGTTTACAAAATTACAGTAGGGTTGCTGTACATCAGGATTCATACTCATTTCTGACAGAAATGGAACTAAATCAAAGCACCACTGAGGTTTAAGCACGGTGTTTCAATAATTTTACTGTATTTTATAAAAAAAACATACAAAAAACCACCCTTGTATGCGAGAAAGACAATGTCAAAAATTAAATTCTTCGGTTGTAAAAACTTGAGATTAATTTTAAGCGTTGTCCGATGAGATCCCTAATGAATTTTTCACTGACTTTTATTTGTTATTTATCAACTGCATGCTGACTAAACGCCAACATGAACGACAAAAAATGCATTTGCATAATTTGAACAGCGTGTCTAAGTAGTCCCTTCGGTTACACGTAAATAAATCGTTGTAAATGATCTCAAAACCATGATTTATGCAGTAGTGTCACGTCATGGAGTGAGTGGGTGAAGGCTACGCCCGCCGCGCAGTCTGATAGCAACATGTTTGAATGCAAAAAATTCTCAAGATGTCTGCCTCGATTCACACCAGCCATTTGAGCAGGATTGTCATTTTGTTCCACATGTTATTGAATTCAATCTCATTAAAATAATAAAGTATGATACTTTTTAGAAAGCTTGAGTATCCTGCTTTCGGCTGGAATATGTTTTAGCCAGGTGCTGTCTTGTCCTTTCAGCTAAGTGCACTTTATGTCTCTACAACATGTGTTGTCATGGTAGGTCAGAGATTACTTAACTAAGTGTGCTTCACGAAACTAGAACACGGCTATTTGTACAATTTTGTGACCTATCGTCCGTTCGCATGTAATCATCATTTGGAAGTTCATCCACTTACCACACAATTCTTGACACTGAAGGTGAAACGTTTTGGACTACACTTCGATGTGGGTCTCACAGTCATAAATTACAATGGTGGCACACATAAAGGTCCTGAAAATTAAAAATGGTTTTCAGCAATACAAATGCATACTATTTACAATTTAACGTTCTTTAATCGATGAGTCGCTCATGCAAAATATCGATTTTATTTTGCTTTTGTTAATACCATGGCTTCAGCGTCTCACTCTTTGTCTCGTTTGCATTTCAGGCTGTTGTCCGTTGTAACGGTGGCTGGTTCAAAAAACACCACTCTGGAGGAATTATTTGATCGGTTGTTCAACACATCCTCTTACAACCCTGGAGTGAGGCCCACGGCTAACGACGGTGAGTCTGTAAATATATAAATAACAAAAACACGCGTCTAAGGGCAGTATTTTGTTTCATCGAGATATCAGATTGATATAGAAAACATGAATTTATTACAGTGACGGATCATGCAGCCACAAAGCCTTTTCAAGATTTAAGGAATATAGGTTTTATCTACAAGCCGATAAGTTTGAAGGCAGTTTTCGTTGAAAAGATAGGTTATGCCATTATTGTCTAATTTGCATACACAAGCTTTCGACACTCAACACTGTAATACATGAATCCAATATATCCAATGTCCAACCACCCCTTCTTGTGACAACAGTACTTTTCATTCCATTCCTGGTGAAAGCAATTGACGTCACAGAAAGAATGAACATTTGTAACCAATGTGTAGGACATCAGGTTGACCTATTTCAACAACACGGCTTATGATTGGTCAGTTTCGTTTTCTTGGTTTCGGGAAGGTCTGTTCATTGAGTTCACAACAATATATCTGTGGAGTGAGGGCGATTGGATGAACAGTTGTAGAGAAAAATGAAGGACAGATATACATATATTCCTTCCTTGCAAGTGTTATATATCCATAAAATAAAAAGACGTATTCGATTTTTTTTGTGTCCCACTCCTTTCATCTCTTGCTTGCTTTTCATCTCTTGCTTGCTTTATTTTATAAAAGTTTTGTTTTATAGATGTGTATATGTAGTTTTATTAACGACAAGTAAATTTTGAAACAAGGCTTGCAAAAATATTTTAATCCAACGAAGGAACTATTTAACATGGGGTGTATTTCCCGATTTTTATCTTAAAGGTGATTAACAAATACTGTTTACACATTCTAGCATCATATGAAACAAAAAATGGTTTTGTCCGTGTCCATCAAGAGGTTATTATGGAGTTTGCAACATCCATGAAAAGTGTAGTCCAAAAAGTTTCACCTTGAGATTATCCATTGAGACTTCGCTGGACGTATTATCTTATCCCTCCTAAGGAGTGCGATTCCTTGACATTTATATATCTTGTGGGAAATTTGCCGGTGTGGGGAAGGAGAAAGGGATTTTAACACAAAACGCTGACACGAGCGCTGCTGTTACCGTCAAGTGGTAATGGTACACTTATAGCCAGCGTTAATGGCTGCATGGCGGCTGTGCGGGACACATCAGTGTAGCAGAACTATCTATATAGGCTTGACTAAGATGTCAGTAATGGCAGACAGCGAGATCCTGCCTGGGCTGATAGCAGCGGGGAATGTCATTGCCTGAACTTATTTTGAGTGTCTTAAGAACGATCACGCTCTTAAATGATATAAAAACTGTAATGAAGTTGTTTGTGCGCTGAGGAAAAGGCTGGTGTATGACGCTGATAAAAGAATCAGGGGATTATATTGAACACGGTTGGGCCAGTCATTGTGGAGTAAGATTCAGTTAGCCACAGTCGTAAATATCATTATTCTGTTGGCTACATCCGGCAGAATTTTTGTTTGCCACAAATGGACTGATTTACACGGTCTATTGGCAAATTTTGCTTCTGTAGCCATTTAAGTCGTCGTCGTCTCAGGAACACGTCAGTCCTTTTGTTTTCATTGTGGATATTGTCATTCCCATGTCGTAAGCCATAACTGTTTACTGAATAATATGTTTTCGCTGCGATATGGCTGAAATATTGCCAAAGTGAAATTAAACACCAGTCACTCATGCATTCCAAAGTATATATCCAAAGCCTTAAGCTGGCTTTGGCATTTTTTGATATGCGGTTGCCAGACCGGTGCTTCTGTCTGAATGCGACACTTGGTGCACCCAAGCTGTACTTTCTCGTTGTCAATTTCCTGTTCTCTATAATACATGACGTTGTGGGCGTGCCGATATCTGCACAAGAAGGAATACTGAACGTATTGCCGTGGAGGGGACAAGATTGAAAAACTGTCTGAATGCGACACTTGGTGCACCCAAGCTGTACTTTCTCGTTGTCAATTTCCTGTTCTCTATAATACATGACGTTGTGGGCGTGCCGATATCTGCACAAGAAGGAATACTGAACGTATTGCCTTGGAGGGGACAAGATTGAAAATACACTCTAAAAACTACTGTGTTAACTTGAAATACTGTTATATCTTCTGAGTGATGTCAAAACACGTTAATGCTACAAATTATTACGTTGTATGTAACAGTCTTGTCCTATTATCTCAACAGAATGCTTTTGTTGGTGTAACGGAGAATGGTGTTGACCATAACGCAGTATTACGTTGCAAAACCATAATCTGTTGTATAATATCCCAGACAACCTAATATTGTCTTAGTTTTAACAGATAAGTTTTAACAGTGTATATATGTCTGACACTTTAGATTCCAGTATTACATACCATGAACTATATTGGTCTTACCAATTTCTCTCTAGGGGATTTTTCAAAAATGTCAGGCTTGCAATCTAAACATTGAAAACGTTTAAATCACTCTTAGGACGGCGGGAGGAAACCGGACAGAGCCCAGGTTGCTAGCAAACTTTCACACCACAAAATGAGCTGTAACTAGCTCAATCTTACCCACATGTTTGTAAAACTGGTATCGCTTATATTCAGTTCTATATTGCATTCCCATATAAGTAAAAATCTATTACTTTATTGTTTTTGTCCATGTAAAGCAAACGCTCATATTCTACGAATTCTGCTGAAATGGTCGTGTATTGTCGACGCGTGTTATTTCATCGTTTCTTGATTACTTGTATGTGTTCTGTTTTCAGATAGGATCACCCATGTGGACTTATCCGTGTACGTACAGAGTTTAAGCGGGGTTAATGAGATTAACATGGTGAGTAATCCAGTGTGGAGTTCTTTCCACAGAGACCACGTATTCCTGATAACGCTCAGGTCAGGCAAAAAATCAGCATGGATTAATAAGCTGGGTATTACAATACCATTAAGCTGGCCCCAGTGGGCTCCTTCACTGCACCAAAGCCACATTATATGCGTGTTAACAACGTGATGTGAATTTTTGTCATTCACAAAAAGCCTTGTATTGTTTTCATAGTACAGTATTCATAGATACACGATGCCATGTATGCATAACCGAACGCAGCTCATGACTAAATCGATCTTGGAATATTATATTGCCAATAAAGTAATTATATCTAATCTGATGTGAGTTTTTGTGATTACGCCTGGTTAAGCAGTAAACCGAGCCTCACTTATAAAATATTCATGTAAATCCTGTAATCGCGTTGTAGAAATAAAGAAAAAATGTGTCCACACGAGCTTATTGCCCGTGTATACATTGTATGCCCCTTAATGTAGATAATAACTAAACAAATGAGTGTGGCTACACACACACAACGTGATATAATGGAGAGTACCTAACTTAAAGGTGATGGAACACATCCAATTGCCAAAGGTTCTTTATTGGGAATTTTTATCTGCATTCATACAATTGTGACACTGCATTCATAAAACTGTGACACTGCATTCATACAATTGTGACACAGCATTCATACAACTGCGTACAAGCAAGTCATTGTGCTCCAGTGCTGGTAAAAAGTACTGGTAGAGAGTTCCACTACGTTGTTGTTCTGCAGTGCTGGCAGAAAGCGTGGTGCTACAGTAATGGTGTAGAGTATCTCTACGTAGTTGTGCTGCAATGCTGATAGACATGGTAGAAAATAGTAGAAATTAGAAAAGTTCCGCTACATCGTGGTGCTACAATAATGGTGTAATGTATCGCTACGTTGTTGTGCTGCGAGGTTGGTAGAAATGGTAGAAAATACAAAAGTTCCGCTACCTCGTGGTGCCGCAACCTGGTAGAGATTACCGCTTAGCTGCACTTTGCTGCTCTTAGCAGCAATATTAATAAAAAGTCCTGTGACGTCGCTGTTGCGCAATTCTAGCAGAAAGTACAGCCTAGTTGTTGTGGTGCAGTACTGGTAGAAAGTACCGCTACGTCATTGTGCTTCAATTATGGGGCCCGTCTTACCAAGGCTTTGCAACGTTACGTCAAGAGCACTTAACAGCGTGACATTTCCCGTCATTATATGCTGCCATTACTCCAGGCTTATTTGCGATTCCTTTGTAAGACGAAATTTAGGCAGAAAGTACTCCACACTCAAAGAATAATCTGTTAAAGTGAAAGACAGCACCTGACTAATGTTTATGTCCACTGAATGACTACCATTCAAAGTATGTTAGACCGGCATTAAATATTTTTTAGATTTTTTGTCAACCAAGTAATAGTTTCGTGAAACATCTCCATGATCGAGAGAAAGTTGACATCACGCTTACTCTAGCTTTCTAACGTCGAAGGTATTTTCCGAAAAATAATCTAAGCAATAGCCTATTCTATAAGACGGATCGGAAGCTAGAGACCACGTCATCTCCTCAGTAACAAACGGCGTGGGGGAAGAAAACGGTCGTCTTAGCGTTATCGCATAGGAAAATGCCCTTTCCCCAATGATTTAACACTGGAGGGCCATTTTGTTTTAAACAAGAAAGGGTGGTCACATGACCCTCAACTTCCGACCCGTCTTACAGAATCGCAGATAAAAGTCGCGGACTTCAGCGATGAAGACCCAAGTGATAAATAGTTTTCTCGGAAATTAGACATATTCTTCCACTGCTTGAACTGTTGATACAGTTGGTCTACTACATCATTTACAAGGAACTCCAGCGACCCTGTTTAAATAGCCTAACGGCAAATGCATGGCTGGCGTATTCCTGGTTCAGATTGTAGCCTCCGAAAGGGTTGGGCTGGTGATTTTAACCCTTGTTAAATGTTTACAAAATTACAATAGGATTGTTGTACAACCGGATTCATGCCCAATTCTGAAACAAATGGAAATAAATCTAAGCACTACTGAGGCTGATCTAGGCATTCGACTGTTTCTTTTATGCGTCAATTTTGTTGTGGTTGCTTCTAAGATGAAAGCAGTGCTAACCTAGCTATCGCTGACGTCAAAGAAAGCATCTCGGCTTAAACACGACGTTTCAACAATTTTACTGTATTTTATAAAAGAAAGCAGAAAAAACACCCCTTGTATGCGAGAAAGACGAAAGAGCAATATTTCAATTCTTCAGTTCTAATAAATTCAGAGAAAAGAAATTATATCACAAGATTTAATTAATTTTAAGCATTGTCCGGTGAGATGCCGTCTTCTCATTCCCATCAACCTTCAGCATCCCTTATGAATGATATTTGTTATTTAGAAACTGCTGACTAAACGATAAAATCAACGACAAAAATGTATTTGGGGACACAAATGCAGTTTGGGCCGAGACGGTATGCTACTGTCTGACATAATTTGTGATACCGTCGTTGAATATTACACGGCCTTTAAATTAACCGCTTTTACATCTGACACGATCTGAAAATGATACAAACATGCCACACAACACTTTGTGAAATGTCCCTTCTGCTACACGTAACTAAATCGTCGTAAATCTCAAAATAATGCCTTATGCAGTAGCTCTGAGTTATCACATGTCACTTCATGGAGTGAATGAGTAAAGGCTACGTCACAGCTTAAGCCGTACATAAAATTTTCAAGATGGCTGCCTCTACTCATACCAGCCATTTGTGCAGTATTGCCACTGTGTTCTACATGTTATTCCGTGAGATCTCATTAACACAGTACAGTGTGATACTTTGTAGAAAGCATGGGTTTCCTGCTTTCGATTGAAATATATTTTAGCCAGGTGCTGTTTTGTCCTTTAATTTTAACAGAAAGTAGTCTGAGTTATGCTTTGTTAATGCAGAAGATTAGTCCGTTAAATATAACGCAAATACTTTGTTAATTCAACACAAAGATTGTTTTATAGACTAACAGGATAATATATTGAATATGACACAGTATTATGTTATGATAACATAGCACATTCTATAGAATGACTCAGACAACAGTCAAGTAAAATTGACTTATTATTTCTTATGGAGTGTACGGCGCCATGCTGCAATGCTTGTAAAAAGCTTCGCTAAGGCCTTGTCCTATAATGCTGATGGAAATATTGTCACGTCGTGGTACTGCAGTCCCAGTAATATATGCCACTACGTCACTCTGTTTATAATGTTGCGTTGTACAGAGCAAAGTTGTTGTTGGGAACTTATATATTAAGGAAACGAGGATTTTAAATCTCATAGCTGAAATAGCTTAGTTTAAGCTCTTCTAGTCTAAATTTCTTCTAAATTAGTATGATAGTCACTGAGATTACAATTTTTTCATGTTTGTAAAGATTAGAACGTTCTTAAGGGACATCAGAGCAACAAAAATACAAAAATAAAATCACAATGGTTTTGATTAAAATATTTTGATGGCCAGATGGTCACGGTAACCATAATAGGGCTAAAGCTGACTGAATAATTTATGTATGCAGGAATATACAGCGGATGTGTACTTCCGACAGCGCTGGGAAGACCCCCGTTTGAAGTTTGATGACTTCGATCACGCCGTCAGCTTGGGTCATCATTGGTACCACCGACTGTGGCGCCCTGATCCGTACTTCGTAAACAGCAAGACGGAGGAAGCCCACGATGTGTCCGTCCCAAATGTTCTCATGAAACTCTTTCCCAACGGCACAATATTCTTCAGCCAAAGGTAATTTATCAGCCACATTCGTGTCTTAATGACTCCAATTACATCAATTAGTAAGCCGCGATCGCGGTAATAGGCCCTCGTTTACTATAATATGGCAATAATACACCATCCTCTGAGGCTGACGCAAACTTTCTCGATTTCCATTCCTTCAGTTTAAGTGAGAATTTACGAACGGTTCTAATTGAGGTATCTCGAACGTGGCAACAAGATTTATAGACAAAGCACTGATTTAACTAGAATTGGAAATTTAATTTATTCTCTTAAATTATTCAAGTTGTTGCATTATAGGCCGGCCTAATTATGCGAGGGAACAACTATATCCACTAGTATTCTGCATAGTTTGTTTTTTGGTGTAATGTAACTTCAGCTTAATGCTGCAAAACTTCATGTGGTCTCGTCAACACCTTTCCAATGCCAGTGGCTTTATAAACAAACGAATTTTGTGAACCCGACTTTATTTTCGGCTTGCATATAACCCCTTAACCCAAGGGGATATTAAATGTTCTAACAATCCGTATCGCAGCGTTTAATTTAAGTCCACGCCGTCCGGAACATTTTGTGTAAAATATGTCGTTGACTTCCCTAAAAGCCATACAAACGGCTTATTGTATTTCGAGTACAGCAACGACTGTATATTATGACGTTACATTGCATTATCTTTGTCCGCACGGTGTTTTAGTGCTGGTGAAACTCTTTAATCGGAGTCCAAGCCGGTGGACGTATAACCATATTAGGGCCCCTCCAGCCATTTCCCTCAGGCAATTTGATTGTCGTACATGACAAATATTGCGATTACTGACAAAAACTAATTGCCATCTATCATTGTTTGTGATGTTATAGATGGTATTTCCCTTGCCATGTGCTGTGATCACTTTCCATGAAGCGATCAGCTTAACACGCCACAGTAAAACTTAGCAGAATCACAATCGATTTTCTGTCCAGATTATTGTGTTCTCAGTGCCTTTGTTCAGGAGTTTGCCTTCCCCATACATGTATCATTGTAAAAGCTGACAGGTTGTTTGATTCATTCATCTATTCTATCCTTGTTTTGTCAGGATCACAATGCGGAGTTCCTGTCGTCTCTCCATTCTTCAGATAACTGGCATAATGCATAAACTACACAAACTTGACCATACTGTATATCGCTTTCTGTCCAGTTTTATAATAATAATAATAATAATAATACTTGATTTTTTTATTCCATGGGTAATCTTTTCGTCCTAAAGTAATTCGGCCTAAAACCGTGTAATCCATTTTTAGTTTCTACCCATGCGATCATGACAATTGGTTTGCAAACTGGTAACATATTGCAAGAGTACTCAACCTGTATTAGACACGAGTCGCCATTGCCCGTGAAAAGATACACTATTGGGGTTAAATGTCGTAACCAGTATTACTATTTCACTAATAATACGACACCTGTCAGGTTTATAGGCAGAGGAAACCGAAGGAGAGCCCAAAGAAACACCATCTGCTCCCGAGATACCTAACAAGCCTCATAACAAAAATTTTCGGGATTTTAACCTGAGACCTCATTAGTGAAGGGACTCATTAAGCCGCGGCAAGATGGGGGTTTTGAAGTAATAAGCCAGGAGGCAAAATTACTTTCTTGTCCATTTGAGAACAAAACGACTTTAAACAAGGGAATACAATGCTTCTTAACCAAGATATATGGTGTGGTACAATGTCCGTACACCGGCATGTGAATTTTATTTGAAGGTTTGTTCTAATGTAACATTGCCAGATGTAGTCAGCCAACATTGTACATCATATATTTTACTGTTGACCAGGTTTCATTTGAAGCTGGCCTGTAACATGGACCTGAGGCGCTTTCCTATGGACCGCCAACATTGCTACATGAAAATAATGAGCTGTAAGTCCAAGTGTGTTCATTAAATATTCGCGCACCGTACCGGAATAGGAGCATTTTCGTCTAAACCTTTAAGTCAAGAAGTTTGTCAGGTACATGTACCTGTTTAAAATAAGTGGTTTACTCCGGTTCCTTAAACCACAAAACTGTTAGGCGTCACATAAATGAAAAAGTATCGAGTACGGCCTTAAACATCAGTCAATTGAATAAATACAGGAATTTCATTGCCTACCTGTTCTCGTGCGGAGATTATTAAATAATATTATGTAATCATTTAAGGATGTGACGCAGTCACTGTCATTCATTTTTTTTTATTTTTATTTTTTATTCTATGTGCTGCGTCACAACAAGATATTTAACGTGGGATACAATAGTGCCTGCAGGCCTTTTCAAATCACACCTAATAATAGTGACGTCACAGCACTTTTTTCTTTGAATTTTCTTTGCTTTTCCCCTGAATATGTTGGAACTGTTTTTCTTTTCGGTTAAATAATCTCCGATCAAGAGAAGTTTTCACAGATTTTAGGGGCTCGAAAAATATGAAAAAAATGTGAAAAATACGATTCCCCCCAAAAGCAAATTAGACAATGTTTGTTTCTGTGATGTTTCTGGATATCTGATTCAAACATTTCTTTTCATTTTAAACTAAAAAAATTAAATTAAAAACAAAATAAGACAGAAAGTCTGTTGTCTGAGTGATGCTACAATATGTTCCGCTATTGCATCCTATTATTCTGTTAAATATAACTCACGTGTTATACTAATTCAACACAAAGATTCTGTTAGACTAATAGTGTATTATGTTGAGTATGACGGAATATTGTGTTATAATAACAGAATACATTCTTTCATCACTCAGACAACAGAATTTCTCTTAAAATTGACAGATTAATATTTTCAGTGTGTGTACACTTCAGAGCCAAGCATAAATGTACATCAACGGGTGATTATGTAGGTCTTGAATTCCACGCATGTAACAGTTGCCAGGCTCTGAGGTTTAATTATAGTAAAGCGTGCATGCAAAGCTTCTCAGCAAACCGTAGAAACAATTTCCTGACTCCCAATTAATTCATGACAGACGTTAATTGTGAAAACTTACATAATGCATTATACGTAATGCCCTAATATCCCGCCTTATTTGTGATTTTGAGTAATATCCTGACCGCTTATTATATACACACACAATGAGTGGCTTAACCAGGCTTTCCCATCGCATCTATATATAGGGAAAATGGTTTTGATGTATTTCCGTATGGGCAAAATAGCCCACACTGATCACTTGTCCGGTGTATGTGTGTATTTTGCTGTAATAATGCACACATCTATTACAAATGTTGTGCTCCACCTCGATGGGACGATTTATACCCTTGCTGGATAATTTGCACTGCGCAATAGCTGATTAGGGAACCAGTGTTAATATAAATCTATGGGGTATAGTCGCACAGGGTTTGGTAAAAACGATGGAAATAGATTATACTAAGAAGATCTCTACTAACCCCAATTAAGTGTTTCTGGCTTCATGCCGGGACAAAACGCCTCTGTTTGTTGAATAATCAATAATTGGCTATATCGCGAAATAATCTCAGTTGGCAAAAGAGCCCTCACTTCACGTGTAAAACAGGCACTTTTGGCGGGCCTTGTGTGTTATGTTCCTGCAAAGCAAGCTATGATACACTTCAGTGTATATCGCTCATGCATTTTAACTATACATGCACAGTCTATGCAAATTGAATCAACCGGATGTTGTTTTTACATCGAGAAGATGCAATAGTGCCTGCAGCTACTTACTTACACGCTTGCGCCACGACAGTAACTTGGTAATGTCGACCATGGCTCGGGTTGGTTTACACTCCCAAATCAATCTCATGGATGGGTCGTCACTTCCTGTTGTTGTCTCTCTGTGGAATCTAATTTTTCTTTACTCTAAGTTTCCTTCGGTTCCAAATCGTTTGGTAAGGTCCTTCGAAGCAAACAGCTATGTTTAAGGCTCAAATAAATACATCCTTCGTGACCTTCCACTGAATACAGATCAATCGAGGGTACCAGACACAGTTAAGCTGCAGTTTTATCGGTGACTACACAGACACAAATCAGATTACGTACATCCTGTCTAGACGCCGTTAGAGGATTACGTCTCTACACTCAATGACTGTTCACACCACTCACCAGTTATCCCAACTAATGCAATGCTTTTGAAATCCTTTAAACAACGGCAAATCAGTGAAAAGATTTTTTAAAGCTCCAAACGACAACTGACGGATAAATCATTAATTCTGTCTTTGAAGTTTTAAGCTGTTGGGAAGTTGACGAAGTCTTGGCTTCATTGACACGATCACGATGCTTCTATTGAGAAAAAAGTGCTTAGTCTACCACCTTAGACATTATATTCCTATATTCATTTGAAAACGTGTATTACAAAGTAAGTTGCTGAAAAAATGTGCACATATTATTTTCAGGCAGATATTGGATAAACTGAGATAAACTCATTACATTGATGCTTATAATATATTTTTCTGGTGATTCATTACAGTTATGTGTCATTCTTCGGTTTTTAATACCCTTCGTCCTCGAATAAAACCTTATATTAAAAGAAAAGAAACTCCAGGTTCAGAAATGAAATCCCATTGCCTAATGTCCCTATAGCAACCAGCTTTATTTCATTTTTGTTAAATTTTGGATAAGAAACTACTACCATAAATAGAAAGACAGCCATATTGGAAACATAAATTAGATCTGTAGTCCGTTAGCCAAAGGCAAGCCAGCATTCCCCTTGCGTCACTGATTCGGCTGCGCTCAAAAGTGACATGCGGCAGTAGAACGGAAACCGATTTGTATACGGGAATTTGGAAGGCTGCACAGTATTACCTCCACACACTAAAGAGCTCATGGTCCAACTGCATATGCATATGCAAGCCCCAAATATCGTATATGAATACGATGAACAGAAACCTCATGAATTCCTCTTTGCTTGAAAGTCAATATCGTTTTTGAGTTTTCTTTTCTTTTAATTTTGCTCTGTTACATATAACATATTGCAGATGGCTTGACGACAGAAGAAATCAAGTTTGACTGGATGTACGACCGGGATCCTGTGACTCTTGACCAGGAAGTTGAACTGGCTGAATTTGACGTAGAGAATATAAGCTTTGGGAATTGTACCGCGGCCTATAGTATAAGTAAGTACCACTGAGATCAACTGTACTCCTCAGGCCAAAGTTGCCATTCCCGGCCACAATTTCTGTCGCTCTGTTACCTCTTGTCATAGAATTCCTTTGATAGCTTACGAACATAGCCTTCAGCATACCTGTCGGTACGTTTGCTATAGATGTAGCTGCCTTTGTCATTGTGCTTGCTTTCCTCGTGTTTGCTTGTTGCCATGCAAGCTTCTTTGTACCAGCGATTCGAAAAGATTGCATGATTTATGTTTGGTGGGAAAAGAGTAGATTACAAATAAGATGGTCAGTCATGTTACAAGATCAAACAAACTTTATGTACAATGACCGCAGTTCCTGATTACTTGTTGATTCGTCCGGAATTTTAAATCACTTTTACTGTCAGAAAAACAAAAAATCCATAAAATATTCTGCAATGTGAAGATACAAAGTAAACACCAATTGGGTGCATAATTTGTCTGCAACAACTACAGTTATTGATATTTTCACAGGTACTTGCGATAGAAGTCTACTGATAAAAACGAGCGCAAACGCTTATCAAGACTTGAATCGTATCACAGCTATTATGTTTGACATCTTCACATTACTGTAATCTACGTCCTTTTGCGCTCTGCTGCATATGCCCTTGTCATTTTAGCATGCTCCGTGATTTATTATCCTTTATTCTCAAAATTGTGTTTTTTTTGACTGACTGAAACCTACTATGCACTAAATGAGTAAACGAAGTAATTGTTTTGCGATAAGCTGATTTTGTTAACAATCTTGAACAGTTGCCATGCGTCTGGGATGTAGCCTTCCCAGTCATACGTAACGGTTCTTTTTGGAATGCCTAAGTAGCTTTTTTCTTCTTACCTCTGTTATCTCAACTCTTAAACATTCTCTTTAGCTTTATCTCCATTTTAAGAAACTTTCACGTATATGACGCCAGTCAAACTGGTTTAATGATGGAAAAAACCGATCTGATCTCAGTGCAAGACAGCGCATGGCCAGAAAACCTACCTCTGACATTAAACCGCCAGTTAATGGGAACTGGATTCGAACTTTCAACCTTGGAGACTCAGCCTTCATATAGCCTGACTTTAAAAACAGTCCATTTCTTTCAGTTTGTATAGGATGCCTGCCTTATCATTTGTGACTTCGACAGCCTCTGTGGCCCCGTGCGTCTGATGTTCGGAAATATTGTGTAAACGAAATAGCGTCTACTAAAATCTCTCAGCTGAAGTAAAACTATATGACTACTAAGGAATGCTGGTTAGATGTTTAGGATTGACAACACCGGCTGACTGAATCAGTTCTAGAGACCTACATTTCTCCAAATATTCTTACTCTTGGTAAGCTGTTGGTATTTCTTGGTATAAAACCGTAGTTTGTCTGTTCAACTATTATAACTTTTAGTATCATTTTATTGCTTATTTCTCCAAATAACCTAAAATTAAAAATGTCCTCTTTTATCTCTGGAAATATTCTGGCTCATACTATGATGTCCTAGCCAATGCCTGCAAATGTTATCCACTCAACGTATGAAGTTGTATCTTAGCTTTTCGAATGTTCTAACCCATGGTATTAAATCCTGGCTTATCTTTTCGATTGCTTGATCTGAAGTCATGAAACTGTGAAATCAGTTCCCTAATAGTGACCTTCACGTTCCCTTATAGAGACCTCCACGTTCCCTTATAGAGACCCTCGCGTTCCCTTACAGAGACATCCATTACCCATCTATTCTTACTATTGGAAAGGTTGTCTCTTCAGCTGTTCTATAGTTCACGGTATAAACTACTAACTTACCTTTCCAACAAAATGGCATGTTTTAACTCTGAAGTCCTAGCATATCTGTACAAATATGCCACATACTCCCTGTTATCTCTCCAGCTGAACTCGTCATTTAAAGTACTAGTTCATCTCTCCAATTTCCTGGCTCTTGACATGAAGCCTCAGTTGATTCTGTCAACTACTTCAAATCTTATCACTAAGTTCATTTGAATTCGTTATCATTACTATGCGAAGTGAAGATCGCGTTCATCTCTCTTTGCTGTTCGTCTGATTTTTCTGTACAACTCTTAAATTCATCAAATCAACCGTTTGCTATTCTATCCGTATGTCTGCATGAAAGTAACTCCCCCTGCAGTATATTGCAGTTGCGCTGTTTTTTCTTTCTTTTTTTCCCCAGTGTTCTGCTGAGCCTGTTCTATGGAATACCTTTTCTCACTTTATTTCATTTTATATCTCTTCGAATGATCCAGCAACATACTTGCACAAACTTCTGTTGTTTCTTAATAGTTGAACATTCATATGTGTTCGTTTTCGCTTTTACATTT
>NC_088302.1:29617876-29720209 GCF_032854445.1 Liolophura sinensis | reverse complement strand
GGACCGCACTCAACACCATTCACGTACAGCTAAGGGAACAAAACCAGTAACGTTTTAAAAAATTAACCACTGAAAGTATGAGCGTAATTTTTTCAATATTTTTTTCATACCTAAAAAAATTAATCGCTCGAATTACATTATCACTGTTAAACGTGTTTTAACACATTGGATAACTATGGCTGAAAGTACCTACATGTTCAGTGAATTACGGGATGAACGTCAGTTACTTAAACTAATTACATATTACATTAAACATTTCTGTGTGACACACATATATACTCTAAATGATTTTTAAATGAATGCTCTCAGACAAAATTAATAAAGATATAGCATGCAGGTAATATTAACAATAAGAGTTTAAATCTGAGAATGAATATTAATCTTCATGAGATTGGAACAAATCATAAACACGTCTTGAGTACAAATATTGCCCTACGTAATATAGATCACAAATTTGATACGTAAAAATGAATGAATGATTATGGCTTAAAACAAAACATTGACAGTACATAATTTAGTGATGTGGTAACGATTGAGAGGCAAGGAGATATGACTTTTCTATATGCGAACCTTTGTATTAAATCTTCTTTCCTATGAGAGACGTTCCTCAGGAAGTCGCAGTAGGTAATGTCATCGAGAGCTGCGGAGGAGTGTAAAGTACGTGAACTCTGGCTATCGCTACGGCCGATTGTGTCTTGTATGGCCGTATATTTCTGGGCATTTACAAGCTCCGTCAACCTGAAATAACAAACACCTTAATTATATCAACAGCGAAAAACTTATATTCCTCAATTTCAAATACAGATATGAATACTAAAAGAGAAATGCAAGATTGACAGAAGGAATACTGAAATATATTCAGTAAAATGAGAACTTTGGTATAATATGCTTGGAACGGTAAACAAACCCGTGAAGAGCTGGATTCCAATGGTATATATGTAGTTATTACAATCCCAAAAAAGTGATAGTCCAGAGTTTTAAGAATTACACGTGGATTTCCCCAAAAAACTGGGTATAATAAAAAAGAAAAATATACTTAACTGACAGCAAGGGACAGTTAAAAACATACCGAAATGGTTTAGTTCTGTACAATATGCTTAGAGCAGCCAATTTCACAACTGAGAACTGTTACCAATCCGAAAAATGATATTCATGAATTTAAAGAATTATTAAGCATGTATTTCTATATCTCGACATTTTTAAAAATGCTTGGCGTTCAGATGGATTGAATAAAAACTTTATTGACAAAACGGAACATTGATATACGGAGCAAAATGCTTGAAAAGGTTTGCAAATAATAGATTTGGCATCCGCATTACTATTACATGTAACACCAAGCATTGAAGCTATCAGTATTAGACATTATTTCATTTATTTATTTATTTTTATTTGAAACTGAATATTTATTTATTTATTTATTTGATTGGTGTTTGACGCCGTACTCAAGAATATTTCACTAATACGACGGCGGCCAGCATTATGGTGGGAAGAAACCGGGCAGAGCCTATCCGCAGATTGCTGGAAGACCTTCCCACGTACGGCCGGAGAGCATTATTTCATCTCACGTGCACTACGTAATGGGAAATACAAGAAAATACCTATAAATTAGCCTATATTCTTGTTTATTTTGTTTTCTATGGGTCAAGTATCTAAATGTATCTATTGTGAAAACTTGGTTACTGTATGGAGTAAAAATATTACAAACATTCACAGGTAATAAAGCCTGGAACATGAAAATGTAAATATAACAATTCGTCAGCGTTTTTCCTCATTCGAAAGCTCTGTATATCTGATTGATCCGGATAATTAGACACCTAGAAAAGGTTTGACTTTGTGTTTACATAATAAGGTATGCCAGGATATCTTTGTTATTAGGTAACACTTTAATTAATTAACTTTTTGCCCTTATCACCTATTCTTGTCAAAGAATCCAGGCATCTATATTTCCTCAAGGACAACAGCTTCTGGGTAATTTTGTGACATTCCTATCTAGTTACAAGGATTATTGTCCTTTGTATGGTTAATTGTCTTGTGAATGCACATTACAGATCCTAGAAAGACGAAATACAAACTGTAAGAAAAACACAATATTCTTTATTAGATATGTACCTGGCTTCTAAATGCTCTAGCAAAAGTATAAAGATAAAACAATGATTTATGTATTAAATATGGAAAGGATGATATTAAATAGGAGTGTAGACAGAAGGTAAACACAATTTTAAACAGTGTTTGCAAATAAGAGCAAATTAATGCAAACGTTTTGAATAGGGGAATATAAGACATGCTATATTTAGTACATTTAATTATTGCACTCAAGAAGAATAATTGACACTGTGTAAGCTTAAATGTGAGACGGTGAGTAAAGTTAGATGTGTATCGTGGAATCTATTGGCCATCTCATGATGGAGAAAGGGAGAAGTTGTAGGCGCATATGGTAAACGTAAAAAATATTGGCTGCGACACAGAATTACTGTGAATAGTGTTAACACAGTATGGTAGTATAAGTATCAGACTGGGCTAATAAGAGCCTAGGATGATGACAGTTCTTGTCTTAATGACACATAATGTTAGTTTGCTTGGAGAATAATTCGCAATCGTAATTTCGAGGACTATGCTGATGTCATTTGTCGAAGGTATATATTTTTACACGAAATAAAACAAGAAAAAGAAAGAAATGGTTGTGAATTCACAGATTTGGTTCAGAAATTAGCGCGCAGGGCTAAATATTCTCTGGTTGGGAGATATACCCTGCGCGATTACATAGCAGATGGCACTAACATAAGAATTGGCCAAATGACTGTGGAAATGTCGATTTTTGAAAGTCAAAATGTATTTGTTTTTAAATCTGATATTACTTGGTATTTACTTATTTATGTATACAAAATCTGCATTTTTTTGTCAAAGTGAGATTTTGCTTTGCTGTGGACCAACAAAATCTCGATACATGAGAGGATTGGATTGTCAAGTGGAATAAAATTTATCTGCACACATGGCTGATCAAAGTTACGGGATCATCAATATTTTATAAGCTTTAAAAATCTCTGCAATCCCTAATATTTTAAGAGATGGGATCTCAACAGATTTGTAAATTATTTATCTGTAACTGCGGGTGATTGTTACGTTATTCTGTTATACACGGGCTAATGTCTTGTGGCATAAAACTCTTACACGGCCACCGGCTGAGGGGATTCATTAAGAGAGTGTCGTTGATTTGTTATTGCAGGTCGACGTCAGGTTTGGATTATCAAAGCTGTGCGCGCGCTCAGGCCTGAGTCTCTGCGAACCGTAATGGCGGACTTGTTCCAGTGCAAACCCGACCACGTGTTTGTACGCTGACAAAGTTAATTTGTACATGAGCGGTCGTTATTTCTCTTCCAGCGGATTTCATCTACAGATGGATTGGGTTTCATCATAATTTCTTAACGAGGGAAATTTTTGCCGCAGATTAGAGAATTTCCAGTCACACTTCACATAGGGACCAATCAAATCTCTTAATTATACAATGCAGACTCGGAGAATTCCTCATTATACATGCCATGCAGACCAATCAAAAGTCTTATGCAACACTGCCCGAAGAAAGCATGTCAAATTTCCGTGTTGTCATATATACGTAGATCAATAAAATCTCTTATCTTAGACCATATCACAGAAACATTCCCCCCCCCCCCCCCCCCATCCCCCTCCACACACACACACAGATGAGCGGACTCTGGTGGTGGTGTGGTTTCATTCTCAAGCTAAAATAACATTTATGTCTGTGAAGAAATGGTGATGGATTTACGCCATATAGCTAGTATTACGGCCATACCATCGTATATTTACAACCTACAGCCTATAAGTGCATGTCCATACACACTGGAAGAGTTTCGTGCAAAACCATGCGACATTACAAACGATTAGGTTAAAGTCTTTTATTTATTTAATAAGTAAAGTTCGTATTAAAGATTTGAGATTGTCAGAACTAAAATTAATGATGTCTATAAACTGATTTGACTAGGTCTACATACATACCGCTAGAATTTAATGAAGACATTTACAGGTGACATTCGCTAGTACATAAGTATATATACACGAATGTATGGCGCTATAAATAGCTTATAAAGACACAACATGGGCTTATATATGTATGTTTACTAGTCTTAAATTTATTCTCAATTGCAGGTAATAGAACATCGTTTCCCTACAGGAACTGACAGTTGTCTGGTCTTATGTTAGGACGCCATTAATTATCCGGGTATGTGAACAATATAGAGCTATATCCCAAGCATATGTTCTCTGTCGGTTCGAGTATCGCCTGAATTGGACTAGGAAATAGAAAGCGAGTTCACGAACGATGCGTTTTATTGCTGGCTGACTTAAGGGAGACTGTTATCTGGTCAATCGAGACGAAAGCCTATGATGAATTGTGTATGCAATGGAGATTACACGACGGATACGAAACTGTGGCGCTTTACCGATCGAACCAATTATAATACACTGGCCGACTTGCTGCTCCGTTCTGAAATTCTTGCTAAACAAAACGTGTATTATCTGCCATCAACAGGGTTTTATCCACTGTGATCAGTAATTGGAAATATAGAAAACTAGAAATCCCCTCAAAACAAGCAATTTTCCCTATAGGGACTATATCTGATAATGATGTGAAATTAGCGATCCCCCACGTGTTTTCACAATGTCGATTCTTTCCTACATAATTACACCATGAATCACCATGAATTTACTTACACCCACGTAAACACCGAAGATTTCAGGAGAAGATATCGTGTGTAATCGAAAAATACAACCATACTGTATATTATACCCTTCCTCGATTTACGTGTTGTTTTTGTTTATATTTTGTATTTTGACATAGCCAGTAGACGGACATATGCCAATTGGCTGAGTTATTGTTAACGTATACACATCTAATTCCAGTTCACGCTACTATTTGTAATCTCAGTTTAAACAATCTACAGGTGTCACATCCCTTCATGCAAAGGGGTGTATTGAATTTATTTCACATTTCAGGGCACATGTCAACACAGACTAGTGTAGATGTGTAGGGCTGTTTGTAGTACCTATATGATGCTCGTAGAGAGCTATGTGTGTCAAAACTTCCATATGTAAAGTCAATATCGTTGTAACTATGCGAGGCCTAAATTCTGAACATAGTTGAAACTGAAATATTCAATGTTATTCAATAAAAAAAGATTATTCTACCGAAGCGATATTTTTTACACAACAAATTACACATTTAAAAAAATTGCTGTATGGAATTAAACCCCACTAATCCCCCAAGTATACTGATGCATTAAGTCGTTCATTAAATTATGTATTGTCTTGTTTTGTTTGAATGCAAAATTGTGAAACAAAATAAAACTCTATAATTGAATTGCAACAGTGAAACAGTGGCAATTAATTGTATTTGGCTAATAATGTAAAACATAATTATACATTCGCCAGAAAAGCCAACTGAACTACAAAATAAAAATCCTCTGAAATATTTTGGTATATTATGGTATGGAATTGCCTTAAAGTTTCTAAATCCACATTTATTCATCGGACATTTAAATTTTATTTACATATTTCAAAAATTTAATTTAAAAGAATATTATCTTGCCAGTTCCCTGCGTAATAATAAAGGATACGTGTTTTTTTATAGTTTAACTCAGTATGCCATGCAGAAAATACATAACAAAATTTGTTATCACATATAATATATATGTAATAAGATAACAAAATGCGCACAAATATCACGTGTTAAAATTACACCTGTCCTTATGTTAAAGTGAAGATAATTAATAACACATTAAATGTATATATGGAAATATTTCATGTGACTTACTTGAACATATTAAGGTTACAGATGGTGACAGCGGGAAAGGACAAAGTGCTGGCGTAAGTAGTGTCGATTGACGTATGACTGGGGCGACTCGTAAACAGACGTACACGGTCCCAGAGTTGAAACGATAGGAGAACGAGACTGGACAACAACAGCAGCAGCCAGAGTAATCTGCAACACAGAAAAATGAGATACATACATTAAAGTTTTATAAATTTTTTCCATGGAATAATAAAATAACACATAAATAAATTTAATATTTTCATGAAATCGTTTTTCGAACAAAACGAAGAATGTTTTTCTTTTTTCGCAAATCCCTAATGTTTTTCCTCGAAGACATAAATAATTTAAATAAATATAAGTACAACTATATCATGACAGTTGGTAATATGTTACCTACCAAGGAAAAAGGTTGCAATTATAAAGTGTGTTTCTTCTGTTGAATTTGCAATCAAGTTATCCAGAAAAAAGATTGCGTATAGGTCTCACTAAGTTTAAACAACAAACAACGCGAACATTTGTTTTTCTGCATTAAATCCTATGACTCGATTACATCTTGATTCAGTATAACTGAAACAACAGACTAGACAATAGGACCAACATGCGGGGGTGGGGGTGGGGGGGGGGGGGGGGTAATGTCAGAATGTATACGAATAATATATGTTCTTATATTATATAACTTTCATGCTGTGGAAACTCCACATACTCGCTATAGCAGGCTGAGAATGTACGGTTCAAGATTTTCACAGCTGCACCTTGTGAATTTTGGTGCAGAATGCTGTTCCAACTTCACCTTTGTATTGTAATGGTCGTCTGCTTTTGTATAGGTTCAACAGTGCAAGATACATATAGCATTCTTAGGTTAAAAATTGGAAAAATTGTGTATAATGTAAATGCAGATTGAATATACATTTGAGAATTTTTTCCCTACAACAAAAACCTCTCTCTTATGTTAGTACCGTACTCGAGTCAAGTGAATGTTAAATGCAGCTAGAGAGTATTTCTTTCACATCGCACGTATATCTTGCAGTAAGATTTCAAAAAATTGTCACGGAAGCGATCTAAATATTTTACGCGAATTTTGTAGATCGTCGAAATCTGACGGCCTTCATATAAATTATTCAGGCTTATTATACACAAACTGAAAACATGGTTGCTTACATACCTGCGTTTCTATTGAATATATTATATGCTGACATCGTTGTAGACGAAAACCTCAATGGGAGTACAGAGTAAGACGTAAAATACCAATCAAATAAATAAATAGATAAATCAGTGGCAACATCGTATACTTTTAAGCTTCGTTTTTGTATAATCCGGTCATGTGCAGTAACTTTGCATGCTTCCCTTAACATAAATCTCATATGTAAAAAAAAATGCTTTAAAAACTGCCTGAGCCTATAATTAATTCCAATGCTTAAATAATAGACACGTGTAAATATATGTGACGACATTCCCATGGCCAATCTAGAACGAGATTACGTGTACCCATACACACCACAGGGTATATATGTTTTATTTACATTTCTTGGGGTGAATGCAACATGTCTTTAGGGGTTTAATCTATCGCTCCTTGACACACCAACATTACACAACCTCAGCCGGAAGCAAGAGATCAATCCCACTGGACTCTATATTATGTTAGCACGAGGACACCACGGTCGGCCATTTATTTTTATCATTACGGTGTTTGGCACACTTGACGTCTTTGTCACTGTGACATGCTCTCTTAAAATCTCCAACGCTAAAGTATAGCTGGTTGACAGGCGATGTGACATTCGCAAGAACGATCCATTAATTCTCGATGCCATTTGTTACCTATAATAAGACCCCTGATGACTCTATCCAAGGACAAGACGCTGGGAATCAGATAACCGACGAGAATTTGTTGATGATAAGTTAAGACAGGATGAATTCCTCGTTCCCACGCCGCGTGCCCACAGCTGGTGTTCGCGTTACTTTAATCTTTAAGTAACGACTTGTTAGCATTAAATCACTCTGTTTTAACTGGCTACTCGGCTTGGACACTAGAACAGCGCAATGGGGACAACGTAGGCACAACAGCAAGTCATAATAAGTTAGATTAGGTTTCAATTATGCATGTGTTGTGTATGGATTTCAAGGGCCTTCAGCAGATTACCAGGGGCGCATGAAGGCATTCATCGTGAGCCTAACATTTGTATGACACATGAAGTTTGCGAGGCGAATGGACCAAGGGCCTGCAAACACACGATAAGCCGGGCTGAATTATGAATGCTGAGCCTCGCGAAGTGACGCAGCAAGGGATAGGTGGGCAGAAAGTCTTTAGATGCGTTGTAAAGTCCAAAGACTCTTAAGTAAAAACCGAGAACTACCCAGAGCAATGTTTCAAGCTTAATTTTTCAAAAGGAGATGCCTTTCGTGAAATGATATATTCAAGGAAACCTTCCTTCTTGTCAAAATCCTATCACTATTCTCCATGGGCCTTTGTAAGCCTGACATTTGAAGAAGATTTTGTGTGTTTAATATCGAAGATTCTGTCATTGCCTTTAAGGCGGGCACATTCCATTTACAATATTGACTTGAGATGATGTTTAATTTTTCTTGAGTTGGTGAGCAGACACTTTGTGAAGACCTCAATATAAAAATGAGTCTAGGACAAAAATAATCCATGTTCAGAGCTTATTAGCATCGATTATCTATCTGTGGATAGAAGTTATAAAAGTATTCTGCAAATATAAAGATCCAACTATTCATTATTCCATCAAGTCACACCAAAACCTCGTTAATTGTTTAATAAAAGAATTCTGGATGACGGTTTGCACTTATTCCAGAAAGAAAGTCAAACAGGTCGCGTGCTCCATTATGTTTATGTTTGTTTTCCTGTCCAAATTTTGAACACACTAGATGCATACTGCCACCTGTAATTGTCTGACATCAATACCTATTCAGTGCCGAGTCGAACAGACTTCAGTAACCATTAGCCGCGGACGTTTGTCGTAGGCTGCGAGCCCGCGTCGACCGTATCACTAAGCGAGCGCGGATGTGGAACGTTGAGATTCGGCTGTAATTATTCGCGATGAAAGGATCTATTATTGCCATCGCAGGCTTCATTGTTTGTATTGACGGAAACAAGAGTTTGTCATGATTGGGGAGGATTGTCTCGGAACACGGCATTGTACCTGGTATTAGATTTAATCAAGGAACCCACCGTGTCGATATTGCTGTATACAACGACGCGCCACCTGGGTAAAGATGTGGCTCACTGGGAATCATGACAGTGCACCGGCCTATAGACAAATGAAGCTGTTTGGCTGTCCTCGGTTTGTAGGCCTATAGATTTAAGGTGCACTGGTTATTTTGCTCGCACGTCCATAGGTACATCGACCTTTCCCCACGGCAAATAATGCCATATATGTAAGATAGGAAAATACAATTTTTATTTCCTTTCTTACCAGAATCCTGTCACACCCACTTGCGGATTGTAATTCCATGTACTATTCCTTAAGTGTTATATTATGGATGGACTATATTGTACAACATCGCGAAATTAAGCAATTTTTTCTTTTAGTGAAATGCAGTCAGTACGACAAGAATTCTTAATTCATCTCCTAGTTTTTAGCTCACTGATATATTTACAGCAATTAGTAGTAGAACTCTAAACTGTGTGTAACATATCGAGAGGCATAATTTTGCTTTTAACGCATAAGAATTGAGAGAGTTGGGAATATTTGATCATTACGTTTGAGATTTACTCTCCGAATAAAATATATAGTACTCCAACAGAAAATCATAAAACAGAACAAAACTGCCCAATACATAGAACGAATAAAACCAAATATTCCTATGGGTCCGTATTTCAGCTTCCGCTATTGGGTGTTTTTTTTTGTGCGTCGTCGGAGACCGGTTTTATAACTGATCTTTAATTCCTATCTGAAGAAATAGTCAGAGCTGAATGTGCTCGGTTTTCTGTGTTGAATATTAGGCAGTCTTCGTTAATTTGCATTTGGTTTCCGACTTCAAATCACATTGGGAAAAATGCAGGCGGATTTTAAGCACGCATACACTGTCTCTCTGTTCATTGGGGGAGGGTGGGGGGGGGGGGGGGCAGAGGGCAGAAGAAAACTAGCACCAAGTTGTTAATTAAACGCCAGTGCCCATGATATTAGGCAGACCGAAACGCAAATATTGCATGTTTCCTCACGTTGGCAATCGTTAAACCAGTCAGCTGGTCTCACTCTCACTGGCGAGTCAACTTTGCGGAGACATTCGATTCAGCGGAAGTAAATCGCTATCCTTATCAGACCAATCTCCAACGACGGTTACCGACTTTGCAACGATTATTTAGCTTCATTCTGTAGTCAGATTCGACCCGTCTCAATCGTCTTGTGTTTTACATTGCTGAACTACATTCCTCAGATTTCAGGGGCAAATGACTCGGAAAGCTTTTCATCCTTGTGTCTAACCGAACATCGTCCTCCTTTTCAGAAACGTCATTTCTTCTTCGCAAATTCTTCACTCGGACTAAACAGTTCTTCGAAGTGCAATCATGAAACAGTATGGGCTTCAATCAGTCTCACTCTTTGTCAACTCCACTGTCAAGACTTGCATATATGCTTTGTCAACTCCACTGTCAGGACATGCATATATGCTTTGAATTTGATGCATGGGCAATTTGATAAACCCTCTTTCAAATATACATCTTTTATGTCTCTAATGTATTGCTTAGTACAACACCCACAGCTCCATAGTTTTGGTTTGCTACCAGAGCAATGTTATACATTCTTTTCCATATTTGTACTTATAATTATAAATTCTTAATATATTGTTTCGTACAGAAGAGTGTGTGCGTATATTTTTAAACACTCACTTTCCAATTGATACACTTTATGTATCCACTTTGGGAGAGAAATGTGTCTTTACAGATTAAAGGACTCAAAGATCAAGGTTTACAGTTTTGACATTTTTTTATGAAGTTATATACACAGAAAACACATTTTTGTGACATATTGTGAAATCTTGCCTTATAGCCTCTTCTGCCTTGTTGATGCTGGACTGACGGGCTAACGATGCTTGCTAGCTAGCTTTGCTCTTCTTGGCGATTGAGACATTTGAGACGGTATATCTATCGGGTTTCCAATTATCTGGTCGTTCAATTCAACAAATGTAGATATGAGTCCAGACGATCAATTGGTAAGATTGGCGATGTCGGCACACAACCCAACCCTCACAAACCAGGAAACATTTCCCCGTTAGTCACCGTGAGGAAACAGATGTTCTACGCATAGAGGATTCCCATAAAGACGTGTTTACAGGCTGTTTTCTTGAACCAGCAAAACCACCATGTAATGCTTTTTGCATCCAGCCAAGCACACACAATAAACCTTTTACAAAAATCAATTCTGTAGGACCAAACCCCTCTGATAAATACACGCCTTGCCGATTTTAAAATCCACACGGCTGAGTTAATTGTGTATTTAAACATCAAACGGATCTAACATTTACATTCTCTGTAAGCCTTTATATGATATGGACTCTGATTTACATAAATACATCATTCATAGTCCGCACTCTCTTTATACCTGACAGTGATTAAACAACGGCATCTTTGACATAGGTGTACAATTCACATTGTGCTATATACAAGAATATATCGACTCGGAGATGAATATCTGCCATATTACAGTAGTGATGTTGGAGATTAAGCTCGCGATCATTGTCCCAGGCAAGGAGATTAGAGAACTTCAAGAAATCCAATATCATATCTTCAAGCTAGGCGTTTTATCTCGAAGAATGCATTTTTGTTTTCTATTGTCGTTGTTATAGTGAAAAAAGTCCGAGTCGCATTCTAATCAAGCGTAAGAAGCGAACGTGAAAATTTGTCTTCCAACCATGTATAACTGCCCTTATAACAATGTGATAAGAGCCTTTGAACGCAATGGTGCGATGTTCCTGGTTAGTTCAGAGCGAACTATACCTGAGCAGACACAAGCGATTATTGATCCAAACCGTATATGTATACAGGCTAAGCAAGCGAGTTCACGAGCGATACCGTTATTTTGGGACACTCGACGTGGGGATATTTCCCATAAACCAACACATACGTCTTTAGACCACAGAAAATATCTTGGTTTACTACTTAGCACCTAGATAATATCAAGCAATTTGGAAGAGGTCTATGCATGCTTAGATCATGAAGTAGACTGTGAAATCAACATATCACATCCGTTTTTTAACTTGCTGTACCATCCAGCTATTAGGGGCTTAATATATCCTGATTTATTACCCACCAACTAGCTACCATCAAGAGATTTAGAAAACGCATAAGTACAGGCAACAAATCTTCGTTCATAAAAACATATCAACTCGTTGTACCATTCAGCAATTTGGGACAGACCTACGTGTGAAAGTAGCGCGGCACATCGTTGTTCAGCTTGCTGTACCATCCTGCTATTTGTACTGAATATACCCTGGTTTATTACCTACAAACTAGATACCATCCAGAAAATAGGGACAACAATGCGTTAAGCCTAAATATTTAGTTCTTTATTTATTTATTTATTTGATTGGTGGCCAGCATTATGGTGGGTGGAAACCGGGCAGAGCCCAGGGGAAACCCACGACCATCCGCAGGTTGCTTCCCACGTACGGCCGGAGAGGAAGCCAGCATGAGCTGGACTTGAACTCACAGCAACCGCATTGGTGAGAGACTCTTGAGTCCTTACGCTGCGCTAGCGCGATAACCAACTGAGCCGCTGTTACATAATTTTATCGCCACGATATGCAGGTTTATTCCACACACTAATCATCAGATCTTAGCTCAAACGTCAAAAATGAAGAATATTATCTATTGGCATGGACATTTCGGATGCATCTGTAACGGTTCTAGTTAGTGTTTTAATGTACTTGTTTGGTGTTTTACGCAGTAATCAAGAATATTTCACTTATACGACGGACAAACCGGGCAGAGTAGCAGATCTTAGTTAATAGTTTAATACCGTCCCTCTGATAATGTTCATGCAACTTCGTTGTACAAATTTATTTTAATTTAACTTTTGACATTGGAATAGATAAGTAGTGTAATGTATTAAATGGGTTCTTTCCAGTCGCACTGTGCACATCACAAAAACAGTATAACCCTTCAGAGACTCAGGACAATCGTGTTTGGACATGTCTTCGGCTAAATACATGTAAATGCCAGAGTTTATATATGGGATACCCAAAAAATTTACAGACTCCTGCAAATATGACACAATACATAACTGGAGTGAAAATCGGTGCTCCATTCACTACTATATATTTCTCAAAACCGGTTAAATGACATGTACAGAAATGATTGAATGCTTCACAATGCTATGGACACGGAACGGTCACATACTATAAAGAATGTCAACGATAAAGCCAACGTCTTAAGTAAAAGATATTTCTTTTGTGAGAAAATGTTGCGCCCTTGTCTTTCTTCGAGTTGCGGTATAGAGAGCTATTTACTCAGGCTTTCTGTTTTCTCACCAGACGGAAAACATCAGCTCGTGTGATAAGACAAAGCCTTTTCTTGATAATTGTGTCCAAGCGACAAACCGCTTGTTTTACATACCACCAAAGGTTTTCTTGGGTTCTGCAATATGGTTGTATTTGCACAACTTTTTAAATACATTTCCACAAACACTTCGGATAGAAAAAAAATTCTCCAGTGATTCTTCAAGTGATTTGCTGCTGGTGGGAAATATTTGCTCGTATATCCTCTAGTTCTTTCAACAAGATCCGTTCTATTGACAGAGCCATAATTAAAAAGCGCCTGCCTTCTAAGTTCAGTTATTCTCTCGAAAAGCAGATATAATCCAACCCATTACCAGACATTTTTCCTTTGAAAGAAATCGTCTGAATTAGCCGATGTGTATCCAATACTCCTCCACGTCGTCACTAGCTGGACAGCTCCGCTGTTAGCGAAAAGCGAGTGGACTATCTGCCAATCGAAAGTATAATCTGGCCTGGTCGCTACAGCAACCCCGTCCGGAAAACGAGAAAATCTCTTTCAAATGTTTACTTTGTCTCTTCATGTCAAAATGGAGGTTTCAACTTTAACCACTGTTGACCGTGGATGAATTGTGGTTAGATTCGCAAAGGATAATACAAAACAAACACAACAGCGCGGGAATTCCCCTCGGGAGTCATCATTGCCGCACCAGGCTGCCGAAGATGTTCTGGCCCTATACGTATGAGGCATTGCCCAAATGGCATCATTCTCTACTAAATTATATAACTGTAAATATGACCAAAGCCTTCACCTATACCCTCAGCCGTATACCTCACCATCCACCGAACCTCGAAAGTCAAGATTGATTTTTGTCCTCGCGAAGGGATGTTTGGCCAAAAAGTCCAAAGCGTTTTCTTCGCACTGTATACAGGGATAAACCACTTATTCCGTTCATGTCTGGGCCATTCAGCTTATATTGAGACAGACGGCGTTCTCATCAACGCTACGCAAACAATTGTTTCTGGCTACAGCCATTTTTCAATCAGGTCGGAATGTTTAACAGAACAACTCGTCCTTTCAGTGAAGCAGCCACTGTGACTGAAAAGCATTTGTTTCTGACTCTCAGTAAACATCATCCACGGAAGCTCTATGTCTCAATACTAGAATTAGTTTTCAGGCTACACACTTTTTGAGGGGGGCATCCTGAGTAGCGCACAATCGCACACCACAATGCCATGTTTAACCATTCCCTGGGGTACAGGCCAGCACGCCGTGGGATGGAAAGTGCTTCTGGCAACTCTCTGGTAAACAGTGGGGAAATTGTTTCGCTTGCACCAAACATTTGCAGTACAACGACAACAACACTACAGATATGGATACGATCGGGTTGTTCATCAGACTATGACATCCAATTGACATGTGCTACATTTTATTTTAGTACGACTGACGAACAAAAACATTAAACCAGATTTGCATCTAGAATGGAAATCTTTTTCGATTTTTGCCTACCAGTCTGAGTATCAAGCATCTAGTGCAAATGCTGACTCATGCTAAATGTTAATTATGGTTAGAAAATAAATCCCACAGATTTATTTATACGTGAAATACATTACTGGTTTCATAAACACATTTGTCTATGAGTGGGCTCTTGTATTTTCAATCCTCCCCCACTGAGTCCATATAAACCAGGACGGGTGATTTAATCATTACAAAATGAGATCACAGAAAACACGTCGAAAGTACAGACTGAAGCAGGGTTCTGTGTGACGAAGTTGTGCCCTGGAGCGAAGCAGAAGTTTTTAATGGCATAGGAATTGAACAGACTGCCAGGGGCAATGGAATGGAGGCGACAGAGAGACGATTTTACGTCAAGAAAAGGGTTTAGCTCAATAGGATCGGATTTTCAGGCGGAACAGTCGTTGTTCTAGAACAGATATTTCGTCGACTAAGCCGCTGGCAGAAAGAAATTGGAAGATGTTGCCAACAAAAGCGATTTAAGCCAATCTTTTATCTCAAGAGGCATATTCGCCTCCATTAAGGTGTTTGGCGAGGACTAATCCGCAACTCCACTGCAGGCAGGCATGTACTTTGTTTCGGCTTTTCAAGGGGGAAAATTGAAAGATGGGTGCCCGTCAGGAAAAGGGATTTGCCAACAATATGGGCCATAAGACATGTGCCTACTCCGGGTTCCCTTGCCAAGCCAGTGTAATAAGCTCTGGGGGAGTACTGATTCGGACAGACAACCAAATCGGTTTCATTGTAAGACTCTTTAAATGCCTCCCTCAGCCATTCTTAAGGCGCCTTCTACGAGGGCGGAAGGACATTTCGCCGGGTAAGACGTAGGTATATAGCGTGAACTGGCATTTTACCAGCTTTTTCTTATCGGCGTTGATGGCTGATATCCTTTTAGGTTAGAGTAGAAAATACAAGGCTTTGTCTGCTGCCAGGGGAGAAAAAAAAAAGACTTGGCTTCGTCTGCACAACTGATCCAACATCTGACCCTTTACATTTAACTTGCCGTATAGTTAACTAACAAAGGTACACTTTTAATAAACGATAAACTATGAGATCATATGATGAATGGGTTTATACATCAACAGTACATTTAAACATCAGTTTACTTTGCCAGCAGACTAGTCAGATATTTGGCAAAATAAACAGATGTTTAGAGGACGTTCAGTACCTCTGATTTCAAGTGGAACCTTGGATACAAGGCCAAGTGCTTGTCAACCTATTTACTCAACAGATTAGACTCTGCATCAAGTAAATAGAGCGGGTTTATGCTTTCCTCCGCTGCTGTGGGCAAAACTCTTAAATTCCCTCAATCGGCTTTTAATGTTTTAAGTGTAGCCTGGAGACAAATGTTAACAACGACGGATCACGCGAGTAAGAGCGAGACCTTCCATATCTTATCTGGGTCAGTCGGTGTGTCTTCACCGACATAGTTAGCACAGCTTTCGCATGAGATATTATTTATAAGCATGCATGATATATATACAATAATTCAACCCTTAATCCAGATGATTTCAAGATAGTTAGCAAATGGTAGTGAAACATGTTATAATTCTTTCTATTGAGGAATGACAAAATAGCTCTGTAAATCACAGTTTTGCTTATAATGAAGAAAAAAGATTATTTTCTGCGATAAACAACTTAAACTATGATGTTCTGTCTACACATCTGTCTATTTCACTATTATATATATAGATCATGTTAGGTAAGAGTAATAAATATGACGCCATTAACAATAAATGATGCAATTTTAACGGTAATTATATCGACCAATACCGGGAAAATGATTCCAGGACAGTCTATCCTCAATGGACTGAATTGGCTTTCAGCATTCGTTTTAGTGAATAACAGGATTTGCCTTAATTTTCAGATTTTTCTCAAAGCTTGCATAGGGGTTCTGTGGTACGTCCTTTTCGATTTTAGCCCTGGCACTCAATTTCAGGGAGTATTTGTTGCGTGTTCGATGGAGCGACCGGGAACTTCATGTCTTCACGCACACCCCAGCCTACTTAGTCGGTGATTTCCGAGGGGTAATTACCTGATGAAGCCACCGATAGTACCGTGCCGATGAATGCACAAAACTGCTGAGGAGTTTGAAACTCACGGATAGGCTATTGGGACAAAGCCAGGTCGCATCAATCACGTGATGTTCCAGAGATATGTCGCGGCTTGGAAAGACCCCGGGAGGCATGGGCAGGCCGAAAGGAATCAAGCTCGATTGACTTAAACAACAGCCCGTCCTGCTGTGGTCAATGATAACACTTATCATCTATGTCTGTCTGCCTTCGTTCTCCGACAGCTCACCAAGGCGTGCATCGAGAAGAATTGGAAGGTCCCTTGCCGTGGCACACTCAGCCGACACAATACACAATACGCCGGTCTCCAAGCTCCGAGCGTTTTCCACACTCTCCCATAGATCTTCTCCATATAAATCATGGTCTTCATTTATCAACTATAAAACCTATAATAACACACTTTCTGAACTTCATAAAGCGTTTAGAATAATGTAGGTTCTACATAGCGATTCTTTCTACAGAGCTAAACTATTAATTCGCGTTAAGTTCCATTAACTATGGTGATATGCATAACGAAATCCATTAACGAATAGGAAGTGAATATTTTTTACGCTTTACTGGTAGAATAAAAGCAATTGTTTTAGAAAATCAACTTTGGTCGGAGGGTTTAATAATGTTGGGTTGGGAAATTTTGTGTAAATCTGTAATAAACATCACAGTAGAGTAACAATCATCAGTTTTTTTTTAATTTGATGAATTCATTGTCGTCAATGACTTGTCAGCAGCTCGCTTGCCATGCCTTAACTGAAACAAACAGGAATCATGCGGAATGATAGCTGATCAACAAATCCACTAAATAGCCTCTTTATCATTCAGTTATGTTCTTGGCCTACTTTACACCCACGAAACATCCACAGCAGACCTGTCGCAGATCATTAATCGATTCTTCACAAATTGTAGCAATATCCGTTATCAACAGTAATCATTTTAACGTGTCATAGTAAAACAGAATACGACGACTGTGTACTTGTGATCTCATTGGTTGACAAGACACAAAATGGACGGCACATGTTACATATTCAGCCCTCCAGGCGTTTATGAACAGAAATTGGCCCTGACTCAAAGGCACACCATCTAATGAAGCTTCTCTAATCGCGTTACAATACCCTCCTCAGCGGAAGTCCAATATGGTATTCCCCCCAACCAATAAACAATGCCCGTAGGACCATATTCATGGGGGAATCAGTCATGCACAGGCGCTGTGCTGTTGGTATGGTGCCGACTTATTGCACATCGATTAAGAATGTCATATTTCTGTTGCAAAAGTTAAATAAGCCCAGAACATGGACCCTGCTTAAATACATTATGTGTCAGGCCGTTTAATGTATGCGACATGTTGGACTGATTGTGGTATAGGCGCTAGAGTATCCTATACATGGGTTTCCTGTCACGCGAATTGTAACGAGATTTGGATCTTTCTGCATCATGACAACAGCATGGAGATATGACCAACATAATGCAAACAACTGTTAATTCAAAGAAAAGTAGCAAACATGTTCTCACAAGTATTGATACAGTATCGCCACTTTCGATCCTTAAGATCTCTGCCAAAGTAATTACTTAACATTACTTGTTCAATGTTACCATTTTACGTGTCCACCAGCTTATCCCGTTTGGTTGCAGTGTGTGTTGATGTTCATTGTTGCTTCCCTATCTACTTTCTCGTTTAACGATTTACTTTATCAGCAGCCTTCACACCAGATAACCACGTATGTTAAATAAACTGTTGCACAAACGATCACATTTGTTATAACACAAATTCTTTACGCTGCAAGCCAGCATGAATTATTACTTTACCAGAAGAGTACATGTAAGCCAACATACCGTATGTTCATTGCATCACTTTTTGAGTTAGCGACAATATCTATTACAACACAATATGAGCTATAAGCCGCAAACAAAGCTGTTTGCTGTAGCTCCCTTCTATACATTCCACACAACTGATGTCCCAGCTTACAAACTGACAATCGGCAGTGACAGAACTGATGGTATCTATCTTTACGTCTTTCGCGCTAAATATGTATTGATCGAGCAGCGAGCTCCAAGTTTCACTTCGTACATTTTCTCTCTATTCTGTTAGCAAAATGAAACTTAATCTGCACACGAAATTCTATAAAACAGTGAGAAAAGCAACTCGCAGGCTGGAAATATCTTGCACAAACTGTAATTATCTTGGTAACCGAGTTTTCATCTGCAAATAGAAATGCCCATCAATGATTTAAAATACAATCAAGGCAAACGAACAGGAATATGGCATTTTCATTCCACGTCAAATAGCATTCCAGGCGGCAGACAAACCTCATTATAGATAATTTTCATATCACAGGGGAATATTCACAATTAAATTACATCCGAAAGATAGCTGAAAGACTTTGTCAGTTGCTGTCTTTCCCCACTTGACACCTAATCATATCTGAATGATGAATACGGGAGAAAAATACGATATCACATTTTTTTTTCACTTGCAAAAAGGTTGCTCTGAACAAAGGAAAGAACAAAATATATAACACTATCGATATTGATAGCTTTAATTAACCATAACATTTATCCAGGTAGCAAACACAACAACGTGTATATACTCATCTCTATTTAGTTAAAGATTTAGTATCTTGATTTTAATTAAGAGACAAAAGCTGCTTCTTACGACAGATGTATGTTTCTAAATTAACTGATACGTTAACTGGTACGTATATGCAGCCTCACATATGCATGAGAGTAACTTATTTATAAATGATTTATCACCTAGACATATACTGACACCAAGGCTTACAGATATCATTATAGTAAACAGAAAATATTAAAACCATAATCATCAGCAATGCTTATGGATGTTGTAACAATCAGCAGAAGGTATGGATGTTATAACAACAGACAAAAGTTATGGATGTTATAACAATAGACAGAAGTTGGATGGATGTTATTTCAGTCATCAAAAGTTATGGATGTCATAACAATCAGCAAAAGTTTTCATGAATGTTATATCAGTCAGCAGAAGTTATAGATATTATATCAGTCCGCAGAAGTTATGGATATTATATCAGTCCGCAGAAGTTATGGATATTATATCAGTCCGCAGAAGTTATGGATATTATATCAGTCCGCAGAAGTTATGGATATTATATCAGTCCGCAGAAGTTATGGATATTATATCAGTCCGCAGAAGTTATGGATATTATATCTGTCCGCACAAGTTATGGATGTAATAATAATAGGCAGAAGTCATGGATGTTATAACAATAGGCAGAAGTCATGGATGTTATCACTGTCAGCAGACGTTATGAACGTTATCACTGTCATGGGAAGTTATGTATGCTCTAACCTTCAGGAGCAGTTATGGATGTTATAACAATAGGCAGACGTTATGGGCTCGATTACCTTTAGCACCGAGACAGATTCCAGCTCCTCGTATATTATTACGTAATACACAATTTTGTCAAGGAGATATAATAAATAATTATTGCTTTAGGCCATTTTGACAAGATTACAGCGGTATCGTGGGAAATGAGGTTATGTATAATTTGGCATATATATATTTTAATATAAAAATGATATAAGGTTATGTCATGGAGGTTTACAGCTATCACATGCAGGAAGCACTATGTTCTATGTCTGGCAGGTTAATGGTAGGTTTTCATCTCTGGCGTTTCGCATGCTCAAATTAGTTTCCATTATAAGTACTTTTCAAACGTTAGTTATAATTCAACCATCACGGTTCCAGGGCAAATCCTGAAGTGGGTGAAAGCTTTGAGGAATTCAGCGGTTGCTAATTTATACTTAATATCTTAATAGGCTAAGGTTTGTCCCATCTGCTGGGACAAACGATATTAAAAGCGATATAGTCCACAGCTGTTATGAAATTTTAATACATAATCAGGAGTAAAAATATGAGTAAGTTTAGTATTATCCACTTCTGGGACTTGCTGAAGGTTTTAAGTCTGGCAATGGGTACAACGGGAAACGTTCAAGCAGGGAGTCACTATTGGACGGCCGTATAACTAAACCAATCGGTTTTCATCGAAGAAATATGATGATAGCTTTACGCTACCTGATCATTATGGTCAATAATTCATAACAACCGTATGCCACGTTTAATCAGCGAGTCTGCTCGCAGCGTAGTCCACCGTTTTAACTCGACCATTATCCAAGTATCCCCTCGGCGGGTTCTCTTCAAGGTCCACTAATGAGTTGCTAAGGAACCGGTGACACGTTCTATAATAGTCATCATGCTCTCATCCACAGATGATGTACGACATAGGAACAACATTACCGACGTCTGTTGCAACTCATAATTGTACAGTTTACATATATTGCCTGGGTATACCCGCCCCGTCCAAAGAGAAAGATTGAGGAAGGAATGACAAAAAAGAAGGAAAGGAGAATAGAAATAACGTAACATGATTTCAATGCGTTGTTATCTATTTCGCTGTCTCTGAATAAATTTCCTAAGCAATAAAGCCCAGACATAAGTCGTCGGTTTATGGATGATGATGCCGGCCAGTTTGTGTGGGTGGAATTATGGTTCCATTAGTTAAACCTGCTCTATTGTTTAAAGACATGGCTTACGGCAACCTCTTTTGAAGATACCGTAGCGGACCCATGCGCAGCTTTAAAGGTCCGAACAACTCATAAATGTTTTCTGGGAAAAGATGTAAAAGTTTTCAAGTTTACTCAGCTAATTGTGTTTTCCGTCGTCTGACTATTACCTTGAAATGTAATGTGAGGTGAAGAGCACAATAATAGCGAACACATTCCACAATGTACATTGTCGAACAGTTAGTCTGGAAACAGCTGTGCACATTTCAATTTAACAGGCTATAGATATAGAGAGACCTTATAAATAGTAGCTTGCAACACAAACTTTCCTTAAGAATTACATAATCAGCTATTGGTACTTTTAGCATTTTCTGAAAAGCATGTGATCTGAAAGTTTCAAATGGTCACTATATACAACACAAGTATGGCATAATTACATATACGCACGAATATCCAAGAGAGGAGTTGTAACCTTTCACCTTTTGCACTTCCACATATTACGGATTTTGATAGCCTTTTGTTGAGTGAACGATTATGGCTTAACGCCACCTCAGCAATATTGCAGACCTTTTGTTGAAGAAAACACAATTACTAGTTTGCAGAACTTTCGATTGACTTTTTTTCAGTGTCTACAAAATATCGCAACAAGTTGTTCCTGCCTTTCTTGTTCGTATCAATGTGCGGTGACAAAGGTGTAGGCAAGGTCTAATGAAACAGCGGTGTTGTCTGAGGACAAATCGAGTTTGAAATCTTCGAACTGGAAAAGCGGACGCTGCTCCAGCACGAGCACGAACGCCAAGAAGTAATTATAACACATTA
The DNA here is from genome assembly GCF_032854445.1 of Liolophura sinensis. Taxonomy (NCBI): domain Eukaryota; kingdom Metazoa; phylum Mollusca; class Polyplacophora; order Chitonida; family Chitonidae; genus Liolophura; species Liolophura sinensis. Next base: position 29,697,996 of record NC_088302.1, on the reverse strand, counting down.
GCAGTGAGTAGTGGCATGGCAGTTTGACACCCACCGTATAAGTGCTAACTGAGATTGCTCGTGGAATAATGATTACCTCAGGGAGACACACATCTTGTGCATCTGGGCACGCTACACTGTTCACAAGTTCACCATATTATCCTCCGGTCACTTGGCAAAGCCTCCTTGACAAGGTGCTTCGGAGTTCCGCAGTCGAGAAATGTCTTAGGCGTTTGTGTGAAATAATACATTAAAACTTACTAACCGAAACGGTCACGGTTGCTTTGTTGTTCTAGATTCTATAAAAGAACGTGAATTAGTGATTGGAACGTACAAGAAGCATGGATATAAGTACAACAATATCCCTCATGCTTGTTCTGCGATACTCACGGCGTTAAGATACCTATAACGACGTTCTCTCGGTGTATGCATATCGACTTTTTGTGAAAACTTTGACACAAGTCATTCAGAAAGGCAACGGACAAGGGCGTGTAGTAGATTACAAAGAGACAAAAATGTCTTTTATTGTTAGTAGCATCCTCTTGATGATGAGTAAAATGTGTAATAAGAATAGCTGGCTGTTTGTGTTTAATTTCCGAAGCGCTGTCTAGTCCTGGATTCACCTTTGCATTTATACCGATTGGGCTCTTATCTGCCCGTACACAATGACAAGAGGAAGTTCACTGGCACGTAGCAGATTATGCTTTATAGCTTGTTGTAGGCTATTCAGAGACCAATCAATTTTATGAAACAATAGACGGCGTTGTGTTCATTAATGAAATTACATGTTAACAACTACCTTAAGATCTAGTCTTTGTTGAGAAGAGTGTGGGGAAGACTGTGACAGTGAGCCAGAAGCCGAAGTACAAGAAGATCTGAACGTCAAGACGCAAATTACTCATACACTAAGGGTAAAGTCTTCTTTGATGTTCAAAATCAGAGGAATTGGACGCCTGGTCGGGTTGTGTCAGCGGATTTGCCAGGAGCGTGGATCTGGACGCGGAATCACTACAGCTGCACGAGGGCCATGGCGATCAGGACGCCATTAGTATCAAAGGTTTGATTTCACTGGAAGGCGGGTGGGGGGAGGGGACTACTACATGTCCTTCCATCCCACATCCCCATACCAAATTTACCCTAAAGAGTTCTGTGTCATGACCTGTGGCAAGTGGGCCTTTAAGGTTAAATGTCCGTACAATAAAGTTATGATACCTGTACAACCAGACTCTATGATACCAGACTAAGCTCTGGTTATATAAACTGATCACAGCTTCTGTGCCAAAAGTCGACAATTCTTAATCATCAAGTCTGCTTCCAAGAATTCTAACTTGTAAGGTAACTGCCAAACGCTGTGCATTGCTTCATAGGGAAAACGTACTAACATATATCTGAACCCTTCCCTTCCTATATATATATATATATATATATCTGTGTGTTTCTGCGTGGCTGCTCATTTCGTTCTGTAACCGACGTCAGTCAATAGTGATGCCAGAGGTAATTACTATAGTCTGCGAATGAGTGCATCTTGTATGCCTTTATGGATTTCAGAGTGTACCTTGACAATGACAGGTGGGGTGATTCAGGACTACGCCGAGGGAAATTAGAGGAGTAGTCTTAAGGATGTGGACATGCGTTAGCATATGGGTGGAGAGATGACTGGGATTAAATCCAAACTGATGTTTAAGGGTTGCGAGTGGGCGGTGAAATAAGCAAACTGCAGTTCCAGCGAACCCAATTACCCGGTGTAAACAATGACACTTTGTCTTTGATATTGGTTAGTTATAAACTTACGCAGTGGTTTGCATTGCCCGAGAAGGGGTACTGTTACTTCTAATAAGAATGGCTTAGCTTACGTCAGAATCATAATGGCCAGTTAACAGTCACTTTACCGTTGATTAAACCTCAAAATGTTGCAAGGAAACCAGTTAAACAAAGACAAAACAGATTTCAAAAACCTGATACTATTCGGAACCTTCTGAATACCGAATCCATTCTGCTATTTACGACAACCATACACGCAAATTTGTCTTCTGTATACATCCACAAAAAAGGCTGTATGAATTTGCAAGCATCAGAATGTCTGAGTGTGTTCCGGGGAGTTATAACATTGCTTATCTTCTCGGGAGGTCGTCAGAACGTGATAGACGCTCCCGTGTAAGAAGTGTAACAGCTCTCGCCGTCCCACAGTCCCTGACTGATATAAATCATACACAATCAGAACTCTAAACGTTCAACTGCTGCTAGATTTCCTCGATTGGAACTGTTTCAAACATGGCAGCGGATAAATAAAGCAGTTCGGTCGTGATTTATCAGGCTTCAACCAGGGGCGAAATTTGCATAGAGTGTAATAACTGACTGAGATAAGGAATAACGCGAAAACCCGAATTTATTTCTTAATATGATTCCAAGATAATGTCGACAAATTCTGATAGAAATGTCAAAATAATTGAGATTAAAGGCCTTTTGTGGAGATAACCACACTTTCATTACTGTCTGCATAGAACATTAATCAATTTATATGCTTACGCATGCGCAGAAGCACAGTCGTTTCGCTAGCAATACCATTGTGAATAATGATCAATGACGAGGCTTCTTGAGAGAGGGGCACTCCAGGACAGTGTGGCCACTTGCTGATAGAGCAAGCCAGGCACTGGAACAGACATGGGACTGTGGCTCACAAGCACACGACCTTAGTAAGTTCATGCACAGAAGTGGAGAGTCGGTGTAAATCAGGGAGCCTCAGACAGACGCGGCGAACACAGTCTCTGGCAACAGCGAGAGCGTGTTGACGGTCATAAATCCGAGCTATAAACACAGCTCCTAATGGATTATTCCTTGTAATGGAAAGAAAACTCGAGAACTCAGCGGAAATAAATTTATTGATGATTTCCGGAGTATTCTAGGATTCCACTCTCTGCGCAGAGCATTTCTATTGGGTTGAACTAAATTCTCTTATGCGACGTCTTGCGGAATGAACAAGAACTGTCTGTACGCTAAACATATAATCTACACACTCTTTGGTTATATTGTCCCACACCCATGGCACCGATGAAATGCAATAAATGTAACAGTCAGTACGGAATACAGACCCTGGGCTGGATTATTCCACGGCTTTTTAACTGTTAACAGTTGACAAAACACACTGCCTTACGCTAACTTTAAGATCACAAAAAGGATGAATCACAACACACATCTGTAAGTTCAGTTGCTTGGTAAATGTGGGAGACACTTTGCGTCGCCAATATTTTACAGCCACGTACGCGTGTAATATTGAGGATGGAGCACTGTTATGATAAGACGAGTGCTCGTCGGAGTGGGAAGCAGTTGTCGTTATTCTCACCACCAAGTCTTGTTCCTCTTCAAAGCTCTCCAGTAGTCAGAAGGAACTAGTGATTAAAGTGGTGTCATAGAGATCTGGAATCGATTCTAATCGATCTCAGAAGCAAAACGCATTTCCCATAACATAAATTTCATTGGAAAGGCCCACAAGTGACATTAAATATATGACTTTAAACATATGTCAAGAGCAAAGAGTTTACTCTAACAGATTTTTCCCAGCCTTTTCTAAATCAGCTATCAGTCATCAGTTAAAATTAAGAAAGTACACATATGATGAATCAAAAATTAGATACCGACTGAGACACGACTATTGTACATATGTAATGATGCTATTTTTAAACCTCGATTTTGACAATAAAGTATAGGCGAAATATTTTACACGTTGTTTGCTTCAAGTTGACAAACAGTTCAAACTTATCTGTTTTCATTCATTATGTTATTTCCCCTAAACATTAGTTGAATAACCTTCAAATGATATCGTCAAATACAAATGTTAAGCGAAGACATAGATCATTAGCAAGTACGTTACTGTCTGAAGAATTCAAATAAAACTAACCCATTCCTATATGCAACAGCAAAAGTCTTTTCATAAAAAAGACGCTATTGGAATATGTTGACTGGAAATTGGAGCCTCAACCGGTGTCGGTTTTACTGTGGGGAAACGTGACCGACTGGTACTATTATGGCACAGTGGCTTCTTACCGACGGAGAGCACTTGACGATTCTGATCTACATATCGAACGAGTGACGTCCATATCTACCTTACAGAAGAGGCCAGGGAGGAACCTGGACTTCGTCAAACAACATTAGTCGGCTGTGGAGAACCCACGGGACTGGCTGGCTGCGCCTCACAGACAACAATATTGTAGATGAAATGATATTTTGGATTGATTCTGGCTGTGACGAGGATACACTTCCAAAGCGTTGTTGAACTTGGCCCGACTATGTCGTGGGTATGATAAACATGGAAGCACGAGAGGTTGATTAGCATTGTCGCGAAAGTGATTAACATTGTCTTATGTATGTTTAGGTTAAAACTTTCTGCCAAATACACGCCGTTTACAGAAAAGAAAGCAACTTGTAGAGTTAGTTTGAATTTGACCAAGATGTGGCTTCTTTGTTGATGTAAAACTTTTCCCAGTTAAGAATGAATCTACGAGGCTGGAGCTTACTGGCTCATACATATAATCCTGCATTAACAGGGATTCTGCTGTTGGACTGTTAGTCCTCGAAGCCAGGTCCTTCTGCGTTGTTAGGTGTAACTGTTTATTAGATGGTATGCAAAAAACCCAGCATTTTGCGAAATTCTGGAACATTGACGTTCAGTGAATTGTAGTTAATCTCACTGCTTTTTATTTGCTCTAATTCTGCTTAAACCATGGTCCTGGGCTTAGGTGGGGGTTGGGGTGATGTTTATACGTTGGTACTATTTACACATTTACATGACCAATGAGAGGGAATCCTAACTCATGTAAATAGACAAGAAGCCGCATTGCACCAGCTATACATGTGGCCATTTGTAAACTATCGCACTGGTGTTGCTTTGGGCTCGTATTTATTAAGCAGGCTATAATCTGAAGTTATAAATTGCAAGTGCTTAAAAAGTCAAACTCAGAACAGGGAAGAGCGGATACTGTGGTTGGTACATTGCTCAGCATCAAAGAACCAGTGTCCAAATAGTGTGAAACTCCCTGGTGTAAAACATTTTATTTGTAGCAATGTTTTGACATATGTCTTAAGGTCTCCATACTGTCTTTCATATGATACATGCTTTGCTGGGCAATGGCGATCGAAGATCATGTTCAGTAATGGATTCATAGTGAGGGCATTCTATAGTGGTAAACTTTCTGGAGAGGACAGAGGTCAGTCACTTCGATAGACCCATGGCAAATTTTTCCAGACAAAGTCATCCTTTTTGCAGTTAAATACCAGGCTTTCCAACAAAACCTACGCTATTAACTAATCGTTAACGCCTTGTTTTTGAAAGATGAATTCAACTGAGGAACATCACACATAAATATAGATGAATTCCACACTTTGTTTGGTAACCTCAGAACCACGGCAATATGAAATATTGTGCCTCACGTTTCTATTCACAGCCATATAAATCTGCGTATGAAATATGATGCGTGCAAAGTTGGAGAATGCTTTAGAGGGACATGTTATATGAAGTAATTATAACACGAAATGTCCCGCCAGGAAATCGTTAATTATATTAACGGAATGAGTGAACCAACCACCGGAGAGAGAGAGAGCAGCCTGGGGTGTAGCACCGCCAGTGACATTATATCGGAACTAGATGGGAATATAACCTTATCTGGCCCAGAGAGATTGGCCACTGTTAAAATGATGAGCCAATCACCGGTAATGGTCGTGCTAATAAACTGCGGTTTTCTGATTACGCACAAGATAATGTGATTTTGCCATGGTCCTCTTTTATCTCCTAGGCCGCTAAACGAAAACTCATTTTGGCAGAACACGAAGGAGGGCGTTTGAATTTTTATTTGATTCCATTGCTCTCTTTTCGGACCTACACTTAAGCAGAATGGGACATTGCGCAAAAGACAGAAAACGGATTAGATGTCGTTTCGGACAGATTTTGATTCCCGGATCCAGTTTTAACATCGTGGCCATGGGCTCCCCTTTCATCATTCATAAGTCCATTGATTGGATAAAGTTCATATTTTCTTCCTGATTGGAAAATGCCTCTAATATTAAATGATAGCGAGGAGTAATAGCATATTCTTCTGATACTGGATTTATGAACAGGTAATAACCTATTTCAGACCTCTCCAGCGCTCTATAGAGATACGCTGTTTGCTTGAATATTCGCTGGTTCAAGACCTACTGACAGATATTGTTAGAAACTTGAGTTCTCGAAGTTGTGGCATGATCGCAAGAAATTACAAGAAGAAGAAGTACAAAAAATTAAAACTGAACATAATTTCGCAGCACAAACACTTCTCAGTACTGTCATTTTTTATCCTTTGGCGATAAGACAACAGACATACAAAGATAAAGTGACACTCCCAACATTTCAATCTCTTCACAAAACAACAACGACACATGTACAACAATTTTCAGCACTCCGTGGATGTCGCGGTCATATTACCAAGATTTTTCTTGGTCATATTGCCATCGATTTTCTCGAAGTTAAATGTCGCGCTAAGACCATGATGTCATTTTATCCAGCGCGACTAGGCCTATGTGACCTAATCAGCCCCTCCCCTTCCTTTCCCTCCCACCCTGTATTTTCTGTTGTCATAGAACACCTTTCGTCTGTCTTCAGTTCCTATCCTAGACGCGCGCTAGACAATCTCGGCATGGGGCTGAAGAAACCGTTTAACATCATCGGCCTGACGTCGTGGCCGCCAGCTTTACAAATGACGAATACAGATCGCTGTGCAGAGGTTGCGGATATTAAAACAAATATTCGGCCAACAATTATTTACGCCGAGGTTTTAATGGTACAAATCCAATATTAATATTAGTACTGGAAAATTACTTTCCATCTTCCATGGCTTCAGTTTTAATGTAAACGTGGAGACAAGGATCTACAAATATTACACCCATTTTACATCGAAAACACGTGGGCAATAAACACAATTTCCTAGCCGACGGATATTAAAGCAACTAATATTGCGATTTAATGCAATAAACATGGAATCATGGTAGGCCTACAGTAAAAACGCTTGAATCAGGCGATTTTATTGGTATGTGAGAAGAATAAGTTGCAAAATACACCATTTGGAAGAGGTAAGCATCATTTAATTTTTGTATCAGTTTGAAGGCGTTACGTGTTACAGTGTTTTCAAATTATTTACTATAATTCATATTTCCTTGTAAGTTTTACATAGAAGGTGACATGGTAATTCTATCTACATCAGCCAGATAAAAGTGTATGTAGGTCATGATGTGATAGGGGAATAAATTTTTAATTACAAAGGTTAAAGCAGGTGTTTATCAGCCTACATAATTACAGTGTATCACTGCGCAGTTCCGGTTGCTTGTTGTATTTTCAAAGAATTTAATGAAAATTTGGCATCTTCACTTTACGGACAAAATAAAGAATCGATCTAAAAACAACGATTAGCCTACAAAGACAGTTGAAGTCATCCACAGTGACATTTAATGTTCAAGTTTGAAATTATATATATATATATATATATATATATATATATATATATATATATATATATATATATATATATATATATATATATATATATATATATATATATATATTTCACCAGTCCACAACTTTCACGCCTTAGATCAGATGTGCCATGATAAACAAGACGCTGCATGTTCGTTTTCGCTGAGTCTTGTCTCCTGTTTATGGAACACAAGGAGGCCTCGTGAATATTAGCCATCGCTGGTTTTCTTTTTCTCACGTTTTCTTTCGTATTTACACTTTATGGGAAAATAGTAATTGACTTCTGGACACTTATTTGGATGCTTAAAAGCCTTGGGCAATTGATATTCTGGGAAAATGAGCAACCAGGACCACATGGGATGTGTGAACCTACATATATAGATATAAAATCCTAATTAAACTGATACATAACCAGAACTGAGGCTGTAATTTCCTTGTATTGTTCTTTTCAAATATTTTTTTTTTTTTTGGTATTAAATATTGCACTCAAGAGGAAATATAAAATTTACTACACAGCTGAAATATTTAGTATGTTGGAGCCATATTTTCATCCTGATGACGCCTGTCATACAGTGAATAATGAAATATAGTGCGAAGGCGAGATGTGCCATTACTCACATCAGCTGAAACAAGAGAAGAACGAAATGCCTTATGCGAATTGGGCTGTGGCTGTAATTAAGTTATCGTGCCTAGGTTATATTATCAGGAACATATCACATACTCCGCTGTTTAGGTCGGACAAAGCAGCGCGGTGCGAAACTATTACATTTCTGACGTGCTATACGCACGGAATGGCATTCTAGAACCGCGGCTTAGAATTGTTTGTCTAGTGTTTATTATTTGTCTTTCATAAGGCGACATGAGGACACGGTGGTGATTGATAAGGAAACCTAACCAGGCCCATTCATTTCCGAAAAAAGCCGTCCTGTAATCACAACGTGGTCAGAGAATAAGTCTCCCCTAGCGGGTCTCCTGTTTCGCTCTCACAAAATGCAATTAGTGTATATGGGTTTCTCGTTTGGATAAGCAGCCGTGTCTCACGCAATCGAGGACGGGTGCTCCCGAGACCATTTGATCAGCACTGTAACAATGCGTCATATCCAATCCACACAGGCGGTAAGAAACCGTTACAGCAAGTATCTGATTCGAGTCTTTGGCATGTCAACCATCATTTCCCTTATCGTTACGCACACTTTGCCCAGAAAATAAGGCGTTCCTTTTTTTCTTCGCAATAACAATAACCTGTGAATATTTCCCTAGAGCAAGCAAAGTCGTTTTGCTGTCGTGTCTCTCCACGTGTGTTCAGTTTATTCACTTTGATACAGCGTGCTTCCTAATGAATCGATAAGGTCGCCTTGCGTGCCGAGCTTTGCTTTATCGCAAGGAGATTTGCTAAAAGCGCCTTGTAATTTTCACTCAAACGCCAAATGCTCATCGCTCATTCAAATTGTGTCCATCCAGTCCCAAAAGAAGGAATAAACGCGTTTTTCGTCACGGAGGGTACAAAGTCTGAACAGTGGAATCCGGGTTTGTCCTAAAAACTCGTGTTATAAAGGAACAAATTGGCGGGAAAACGCGTCCATCACAATTACTGCTCCACCCTTCCCGCGAAATAGCGAGAAATAGAGGAAACTACCGGCGCATACCGGAAGAGGCTGCCGGGAAGTTTGGTCACGTGTCACTATTTCACAAGACATATTACCTGGGTTATCCTGAAAACACTTCCGAGTCGTTTATTGTCTCTATGGAAACGAGCAATATTTTAAATGTCCAAAATCGAGTTTGATGACGTACCAATAAACACAGTTCATAGTGAACCAGTGTTAGTGTTTAGCTTTGTGTTATGTCTGGTATGATGAAAAAAAAATACAACAAACAAACAAAACAAAATGAGTAAACAACGAATTAAGAAACAATTTCTATCTCTTTTCTAATAGCCTTAATCGTCGATATAAAATGTTTGTAGGAAGAGAAGCCGTGGGACGATACTTGTCTTCAGTTTAACAAAGGCAACAGCGTGTAACAATCGTCTACCCTATTACGATAAATATTAAACCTAATTGTACACCACAAGCGTTGAGTTGGACAATTTTTATATTTAACTAAAAGCTAGTTCATCTGTAATATTAAATAATTCAAGACCATTTATACCATGACGTATAAACTACATAAAACACCAATCAAATAAATAAATAAATAAACGAATCAATTACTAAATCAATGGCTTCTGCGTGACCGCTTCAAGTATGCAAATATGTGTGTTCGAAGTAAATTTTAACGCGGTTCAATAGATAGAATACACAACTATGCACTCAGTTTACTCCAGAGTGATGTTTCCAGATGGCTCCAGGTAAACTGAATGCATAGAATCCATTAACCACGTGTGTGTAATAATGCTTATTATGGCTGGTGGGCTCCCATAAAACAGTCAGAATAATTTAACACTATTGTCTCGGTACTAGAACCTGTCATCAATAAACCATAGGAGTTTTCGCGCTAGTTGGAAGACACAGTGTTGGCCGCTGTCAACCGATTTACGCCGATGAATTGTTAATTTACCATTTAAGTCCTCATTCTATCGCAGTGCCCGGAGACGCCAGGGTAGACACGCCACTTACTCCCAACTTGGAAAGAATGACGCTAGATTGCTCATCAACGTAAGCTCAAGCTCACCATTGAGAATCGTTCCTATTAATAGATGAAAACTAGTAGCTCATGTCAATAAAGTTGTGCGTTCTATCTTCAAGACCATCCTAATTTATATGTGGTATGTATATGTGGTATGTATATGTGTATGTATGTATGCATGTATGTGTGTGTGTGTGGTTGGATGGATGTGTGAATGTATATATGCTTGGGGTTTAACGTCTTACTTAACAATTTTTCAGTCATATGACGACGTGTGTCTATACTGTGTCTCCTTCTGGCAGGGCAAGTCTATGCCGCCAAAGTGCTGCCGTCACTGAGGGATCATGGCAAAGACACCAGTGATGACACCGCATCCAATCACATCATACTGACACCAGGCCAGCCAGTCATGTTTCCTTGTTTTAGCCTCTCTGAGCGCCAAGTGAGGCAGGAACATGTACCATTTTTAAAGCGTTTGGTATGACCCGAGCTGGGTTTGAGTCAGACGCTCTAACCATTAGGCCACAGAAGCGATATCTGCGGTAGTTTGGGTTATAAAATCATGTTCTGTTGTCAACTTTTCAATTATTTAGCTGTTTATCATTATGACTAATAAACTGCAAAACATTGCGATCAACATAACTGCGTGTTAGTTTTAGTCAGGAACCTTAATCCTCGGCAATATTCTTTAAGTTTAAGATTTTTTAATATATAACAGTTAGCAATGCCTTTATTTGACGTCTGTTTAACGCCAGTCGCAAGTCTCTGTCCGTTGTAAGACAGATTTTTGAGTCATAATGCGGGTGTACGAAAACTGGAGCCCTACAAAAAGTACTTCCTGATTTACAGTCACAGTCGGACAAGAGACAGTTAGATTTGAATATTTCAAAATCAAAATGCAGAGCAAAATCTCTCGTGATCTTTGAAATGTCCTGCCGTACACAGCCAGTAAAAAATGTGATTCATGTTATGGTGAATGATATCAAGGCCAAGGTCACATGTGTTTCCGTTTCTCAACAGCCCAGAGTTTCTTCTCAGTGTATTGTATGGATTGTGTATGACCAACTCCAAGTCCCGGACAGTGCCACTGAACAGCTGAAACCTTTACCTGAAGTACCCCCCCCCCCCCACAAGGGTTATTATCTTGCCAACACACACAGTACAACGGCTTCAGCACAACATTCTGTATTACGATCTCAAGAATCTGAATACCTGGCTTAATATATAATATGACGACTTTAGCTATATTCACGCCATCAGATTTAGCACATGAACAAGGAACCAGATAATGTGAACATCGTGCGTAGATTATATGTGCTTAATGCTCTGTGGAAGCTGGTTCTACGACATTGATGGTATTGCCCTTTTCATGGCCAATTTTATCTCCGTCGTAACTTGTGCTTCTTGTCATTTCCCGAGAAGGCCAACTGCTTGCTTTGTTTTCCAGACCAAACTTATAAAGCATGTTAAAAATACTCACTATTTACGATCAATTGGCCATAAATTTTTGATGAAAAGTCAACCTCGTCTCGACGCTTATACAAAAATGTTCTCGTGTCTCAATTTATCTCGGAGATAATGGTGTAGATGCTCGTTGTTCGGGAGTGGGGTAACACAGGCTGATCATTGATCATCGTGTCTTGGACGGGCCATAGACGTGAAATGGGGGTAATTATTAACTGAAATCCTTTCATTTTGTTCCTCGTACATCTTCTATCAACTCGCTGGGAGAGACACTACCTTCCTGTTACCAGAGTCCCTAACAGATGAGACCGGTGTTTTTAATGAGAAACATACCGGACAAAGCCACTACGCAATGCCTTGTCTGTAAATTAAAGTACACAGACAGGGAACTGTTTGATTCACGAGCTAGAACCAAAAAGAGCCTTGCATAACTCTTTATATGTGTGGGAAACGTTCGGCACTGCCCCATAGACATGATTCCTATATCTAAACACTGTGGGAATGGGAGTTATAATATGACCGAACATGTCTGTCTATAGCATGCCTGGCGGAATGGTTGCAATTAAGGATATGGATTTCTGATCAAATGATACATTACAACATCATATGATCTGTATTTATCACAGGGATCAGAAATATGCTCTGGGCTGTGGGACTATTCCAGATGTAAATATATGCATTTGCTCAACCGTTTAAACCAACCGTGAAATCGTCACTACAACCAATCACATCGAACTTGTAGAAATGATAACTATCTCAGACTCAAAAGACAAAGCAGAAACAAGCCTCCAGATCAAGGCGATGTTTCATGGTGTCACTTTGAACGTCATTCTTTACTTAGTTTTTGAAGGATTTATCAAACTTTGACAGATACATCATATGATATGCAGTGTTTTGTTGACCCCAACGCTTAGGCGATAAGAAACAGTGTAGTCTCGAAAGACAGTAACGTTTGCTTAACATCAATGGCCAATGCATATGTACCATCATGCAAAGCTGAACTTGATAATGGAGGTATATACTCAACAGAGACTAAACTGCATCTATTTCTTTCCACACAAATATAAATTGTTGGTGTCATCTTTGTGGTGAAACTTATACAAAGTAACCTGCATGATTAAATCGGGTATGTATAAAGTTCAAATTTGGAGACTGACAAGGGAATTAATTATACAATATGTCGAAAAACAAACAAAAACACTTGAGTACAAGAAATTTAACGGGACCCGTTTGAATTACCTCCCTTGTTACACGACAGCAGCTATATCGTAACACAAGATTAGTTTTTGATCGTAAAGTTTAGTAAAGTGGGACCTCGCCCATTGAAGCATGCAGAATGTAGCTTATGTCACGATAATGACAATTAATTTTTAGGCAACAGAATGTAGTAAAACGATAATTACATCATCATCGAAGCCCTATCTTGTACGTAGACATATATTATATTAGGAGATTTTTTAATTTTCTTCTAATAGCGCCAGAAATTAAATAACGTTTATAGTGGGATTTCCACACCAGATTACAAAATGAAAATCTGCCTTGAAGAAGGCGGGTCTTCAGTTGACTTATGCCGCGTTGACTTTGAAACTTGCCATTTTTAGAGGTTCCACCTAACAACAGCATAGTTCTATAAACGTGGCGTTTAATTGGGAGAATGACTTCAATGGAGGTAATTCGTTGCAGAACTATTCTTGTGTAGAGTGATACAAAAAATTTGTTGTAAAGGCTGACACACCTATACATGTACTTATAACAGGAGAATTGCAAGCGCTGAAGCCAAACCTTAGAAATGTAATGGTCTACCATCATAATGTTCCTTACTATAAGCTGTGAAGCTGTATTTTTTGTTGAACGCTTTGTTTTGTAAACTTTATACTCGAAAACACTACAAAAATAATCGTGGCCTATGCAGTCCAGTGAGTAAATATTTCATGTAGCTCGGTAGAAGAATAATATTCCTTTAAATGATGTCTTCTGAGGTATAGTGGAATAGTGCACAATTCAAGGGGAGATTCCTCAAAGCCATTTCTGGATTTAGTCAAAATTTGAAATACACTGCCAAAGCTTATTTTGGGGTTTCAAAAATTTAAATTCTGTACCTCTCACCAGTGTTATCTTAAGACAAACGTGTCAAAATTTCAATATCCAGAACCAAAAACCTAAACATCGTACAGAGTTTTTAAATTTTGACTTAATTCAGAACGGGCTTTGTGGAATCGACCCATGGCCTAGTTACAAAGGCATGTATGAAATGCTTGACAAATGCACCACACGCTGTCGAGGTTTTTGAATGGTAGCAATCCACATGCTACATAGCAGTTCTGAAAATTCGCTGTACGGGTAAATACTGCACATATTTACGTGATGCACTCCTAGAACTGGGTCATTTGAGGAAACCACGCTGACTTGATAGATACACTTGGTGTACAAGCTTTTACACAGCATAGATTCTCGGTCTTTTTTACCCAGATGAGTCTGACAGTAGGAATTAACTACGGTGTCTAATTTGGAAGGAAAACTTTGTCCCTCTGGACACGGAACAGGGACGGTTGACATTTGCAGTGAGAGGGGAAACATGGTGAAACTTGCCGGATGGAGAAACAGTATGACGCGCTTTTCAACACAGCGAGTAATGTCTCCTAGTAAAGTGCTCGTATAATTCATTTTTAATCATAGCTATGCTATGTCCACGTGAAGTTTTATCTAGAAATGTCATTTAAATGTAATTGACATTATTCTATCTAATGAAATCTCGGTTGGCCAGATTCGTCTGATGAATTCTCGTTTCACCGCCTGAGGACACTCACGGTGTCCCCGGTGGGTTTTAGGGGTTTTGACAGTGATTTGAAGCTCTGTTATTCGCAGTGATTGCACCGTGTAACCGTAGGGGGAACCGTGGACGGGACTAAACGTTTTATCATCTATACCCACTCGGCTGAGCACTGACGGCGAGCGCTGGAAATCAACCGAGCTTTGATGATTATTGCACGTCAATCACGAAAGGCAAATGTTAAATTGATAAGACCGAGGGTTTTTATAAATCCATCAATTCTTTGTTAGACTGACTTGGAGTGATAAAAATGTGTCTTAAGGATTTATCGGATAATATTAAAGCTCAGCGAACATACAATTTACGGCTTTGGAGGGGTAGGTTTGTGTGAGGAATACTGAGCTGTTGGACCAAAGAGTTGTGACTGGGCGGACAATTTGGGAGGCAGAACGGTCGGTGGGCTAGGCCACCCGGAAGCGACAACCTCAGCTGTTTGACACCACATTTATAACGATAATCAGCGCTCGCCAGCCACCAGTAATTATCACGGCAGCCCGGGTTTTCCCAATAACCGTTGTGCGTCTGACGATCCAGATTAAACGTGCCTGTAAACACTTCGCTTCGTGTGGATTAACAACCTTTACCGTGTGTTCCATCGCATACAATACAGACTCACTCAGAGGTAGGGTAACGCAAATACAGAACAAACAGATTTATTCCCATTTATTCCACAAACTATTTATTTTAATAGTGCTATTGTTTCTTTCCCTTTGAAGGAATCCAATTGGCATCTCCGTCGGAATTTGAGTCAAACTTACACACCACAAAAATCTACAGCAAATATTTACGCTGGTCACTCTGCCGATGACAAAATTCACCCAAGCTGAAGTTTTACTATATTTTGGACTTAATGTTGCATAGAAACTACTATAAAACAGCTTTCAAACTCTGATTGTATCCCTCTTGTGTCCAAGACCCCAGTCTTAGCTTATGCTATACTCGGCAACACAGGTTGTGTTTACAAGAAGTTGACAGTAGTACAGTATCACTTTTTGAACACAGAACACACCTTTGGTTTTCGTTTAAAGAATCAATGCTTTGCAAAGGAAAACATTTTTGTGTGGCAGTTAGCATTTGAATCATATACTTATGAATGGACAAAAGTGGGATATCGGTATACATCGTACCTAGAGCGCAATGTAACGAATGGTAGATTCTTGCTATTGGCTGAACTTGAGTTTGTTTGAATACTTTATTCTAATGATTAGTTGAAACAGAAACATGACTGGTTTTTATGTCGTGAGCAATATGCCAGTTTAATAAATGCTTTGTTCGTTTATTTAAATTCTCTGCGATTAATGCATTATGATAGCATTACATTAAATGTTATTTCCAGAACTGACGAGAGCTTTAAAACATTGAAATCAACTTAACTGTAGGAAGACGGACTGGTGACGATTTTAAAACTATGCCAGTTAAATTGAATATTTTATGAATATCATGCAAAAGCAGGCTTTTCACTACTTACCTTCTGCAAGGGTTACTCTCTACATCCACGGTATGGGCAAACCTGTAAAACCCCATTTCCTTAGCATTCTTGTGTAAAGGGGCTTCACAACTCGTTGAGGAGCGCCGCCTTTTAGTTTTTCTCTGAATATTTTCATATATAGAATCCGCCTTATCGCCGTTCTGAGAACAGAGGGAATCTTTTAAATCCTCGATTTCTTTCTGAAGTTTGCGAAGCGCTGTGCACACTTCGGCGGACATGGGCCTGAAAGCCGACCCCTTTGAGCCCACCACTGAAGTTTTATCACCGCTAGCCCCCGATCCGAATCCGTCGTCGGTGGAGGCGTGGTGTTTAAAATGCGGCCCCTCGGCGTAAGGGTCCGACTTGCTGGACGAAGGTAACACGGCGGACAGAACACCTGTCGCGTTGGGGTTCCTAAACATTTCCTGGACAACGTCATACCTCAAGGGTGGCTCCATGTCTCCGTATTGCACACTATCCCGTTCGTCGTCACGATTTAGCATCGGCTGTTTAACCTCCGTCTCTTGTCTTTGTCTATCTTCCATGTTATCAGAACACAACTATATTTTCCTCCGACCCCATAGCTATCCGGGCTTTTTTATCTTCGGAAAAGGAGAATCGGAATATTAACTTTCCCGCTCTCCCGAGATAAAACTAACGCAAAGGGCAGCGCGGTATTGACACCACATGCCGTGTCTGAAGAGGAAACAAGCAGAAGTACAACTCCCGGCCTAGTCCGCAGGTGTAACTGCTGTTAGAATCAATGAGCGATGGATCCGCTCTCCAAGAAGAGTAGTCGCCACACTGAGGCGCATCGACCCGCAGACTGACGCAGCAGGCGGGGATAACAGTACGACCACCAACGCCAGCAACGCCCGACTGCCCGGCCGTCTGCCGTATGTGGGCCCAGTCACACCTGTACTAACGAGGAACACTACTCCCTGCGGTTGGTATGCTCAGAGGAACGCTGTTACCAACGAGCATAAAAAAACCATTACTTCGTCCAAACAAAATAACTTCGATTACGTGGTTTTCAAATGTTTGAAAGAATACTTGGCGGACCGCATTGAGATTGAAGGCCGCCGGCGTAGAGCAGTAATATGTGGCAGTGGTACTGTTGGTTAAAACAAGATCTGCTTGAGAAGAAGCTGGGATGATGGACGTCCGATGCTCGGCAATAAGTGCACTTTCATTATTTAGAGTTTTCTAGTAATCACAATATCTTCATTCAAGATGCACAATAGGCTGGCCCCAGGGCAGATCCCTAGATTAATTCTCCGGCACTAACAACGCGGCTGCAAGCACGGTGGCCAGTGCTGAGGAACTGTTAACACTACCGGCAGTGATCGTATTATTAATAGATGAGGCACAAAATTGGAAGCTGCCGATATTTGTTAACGAGTGTTCTTCGTTGTTTGACGCGGAGAAGGCGATTGTGTGAGGGGCATTGTGGTGATGACGAGGCAGAACTAATCGAATAGGATGAATCTATTTAAGATGACTTTACAGCCAGTCCGGTATGTTATCCTGTCTCGAGCTCAGAAAACCCTTCGATTTCCTCTAACCTACATCAGCACATCGAGACAGCTGGAAAATAGAGGGGAAATTCCCATAAAAGCCCACTCTCAAGCATCTCTCGCCGAACACTTCCTGAGCCAGAGAGCCATTTTGACACTAGCTCTTGCAATGATGACGAATTAAACCCAGATGACACCCTTAGAAACACGGAAAAGGACGTAACCTAGTACTCAGTTGCGAACAAAAGAACTACTGAAGGTTCCGTCCAGGGCCAGGTGGCTGCCAAACCAAAGATTCCGTTTCGTGTACGCCCGCTCATGAAATTCGTTCATACGATATTGCTTTTTTCATGATTTCACAGCACTATTATATTACAGCGTTTTCCACATTTCCCCTGACTATTGTGATGTCTCTGAATGGGGTCGCCTAATTGACATTTGTGTGATAGTGGGCGCAAGCAATACCCGGTATTAAAATAATAATTCTTTATAAAAGGAGCTGGCTTGGGACAGCGGCACACTAGGCCGGTAGCACGGACATGGCGTTATTTCTCGCACAGAAATGTCATTAGCCGCCACGGCTCTTGGAAGCCTGATAAGATGAAAGCCGGCTCTGCCAGTTCTTTCCTGTCTCAGAGTCAGCGCTTCGATGGAAACTCTCTAAACGCCTTATCTTCCTGAAAACAGATACGGCATAAATAAAATCCAATCACAGACGCCGTCAATCAATGGTGACTGGGCTCTGATTCGACCGACTATCTCTTCCTTTCAAGGTCTCTTCAAACGAAAATGCATAATTCAGCGATAGTACTATTAATGACCGAAAGCGATTGAACGCCCGTGGAAATGGCTTGGATATTGCGACCTCACGGCGAGTATTGCCATCTTTAGCAGGCGCACCTTATCGGTTCGCCGTCAGTTCAGGTCTCTAGGGTATAACTACAGTGTTATCAGGGTGGGGGCCCTGTTGTCTACACAACACAGCCAAGGTGCACCTGATCTGGGACACACTAGGGACAGGGATGATATACTATCAACAGCAATGAGGCTATCTCCCAAGCATTCTCCCGAAAACCCATGCTGCGATGTTTTTTTGAGTTTGTCGCAAGTGTTCCTTCCATCACATGATTACTTTTTGCGCCATATATTGAAAACTTATTATTAAGAATAGTTAACCTTGGCACGAATGGCAGGCGCTTTGGTGATGTTTAATTAAAATGGGTTCGTTAGCGATTGTTAGCACACAGCTAATATTTAACTCGTACATCGATTCGATTCAAAGCGAATGGTACCAATTACCACGTCTCGGCATATGCTAACACACGACTCTGTTTCATAAATTAGTACTGCTTACAATTCAGGCAGAGGGAAACACGGCGTCTTTAGCATATCGTATCGCGATGTTTGACATGCGTTGAATAATTAATTTTCACCTCAGATCACCATTATTTAACTGATTTGCACATTTCCTAATCAAGGCCCCACAAATCAATAATCATTTCCGTGCTTGGAAGCTGCCAATAAAGCCAGCAATGGGACGTATGAAAACACGAAATCAGCCGATGAAAACAGTTATCAAATATTTCACAGCATAATCGATGTCTTTTGTGTTGTTATAGGAGAGGGATGAAAGAACCGCTCTTGTCACTGGCACACAGTCTTGAGCGGTCGGATGTCTTGACACATCGCTCCAATAAGATATCCCATGATGGCCCTTGAAGCTATACAGTTGTGATCCCCCAAAGCCAGAATGAATGTAAGTTTGGCAGGTGTGATGTGTCCGCCTTTCTTGTATGAAATCGGCCTGTGTTTACGATGACAGACTCTGCGTAATCAATGGGTTAGGGCTGTCTAAAATAGACCCAGAAACAACATACTGCACAACGACTAACCTAAGCGGCTGTAACATGCTATTTATCACCCTGTAGTTATGACAGAATATAGGCCATATATCCACGAAAACCAAAGAGCCAACATTTTAACAGGCATTTCATATGTTATGAAAGGATTTATAACAGCCTAAAATATAAGCATAGCATACAGCATGTTCTGGAGCACACGGCATAGAAATAGTCACCATTTCTTACACAGCTTCTCAGCGCTGGATAGTCTGTGTTTTAAATGGGGCACTTTTCACGCTTGATTTAAAAAAAAATTATCATACGATCTTCAAGGTACAATTCTCGATCATACTGACTGTTCGGTTGTTTCACTGAATGACTGACCTGCCAAGTGAATGGTATGAAGGATTTTCTTAGCAAGGCGGAGGCGATAATGTCATAATCTAAATGTGTTTAAGGTAACCGTTGTTTGGAATAACATTTCTCTTGTACCGGGGGTGTCGACTTATTATTATGAGTGGACAAAAACAGAGAGCTTTGAGCAAACACACAAAAGAAACACCCTCCCACCCTGTAACCCAGGCATTGTATACATTCTCAGATGACCAAAGATTCACAGATGACCATTTAATGCTGACAGCAGAGCGAAGATGATTCAAGCTATCACTCGGTTAATACGTCGATATAATCCGTCTGGGTACTGAACACCGATCTCGCAGCAAAGCAGAAATACATCCACGCACGAGAGTCTCTCTGTACCACATGCCAGGGATCAAACTCGGGTCGGGTCATACCAAAGACATTGAAAATGGTACTGTCTGTTGCCTCGCTTGGCTCTCAGCACTGAGAGGTTAGAGCAAGGAAACATGACTTGTTGGCCCGGTGACAGTATAATGCGATTGGGTTGGGGTGTCATATCTAGCCTTTTGTGGCGACAGCACTCTGACGGTATGGAATCGCCCTTCCACAAGAAGTCACAATATATGTATATACACCACAAGACTCCTCGTCGTCATTTGACTGAAAAATTATTGTGTACGACATAAAACCCCAAGCATACAAGCATATATACCATATGCTAGTTTGATAAATTAGGTGTATCAGGTACCTAGCAAAAAATAGTTTGAGCTGGGCAGCCTTTCCTTTACCCATGAACCTCACCAATACCAATATAAGTGAATTTGTAATATGTATGTAGGTTTCTTGCCAGCGTGGCCTGTATGTCATCCGTGAGGAGGCTATTGGTAACAGTGAGAATGGAATTGTCTATATTTGCAGATTTCCGGCAGTAGTTTTCATTTGGAGTTTGACGAAACACAGCGGCTGTGTTTGTTGATCGGTGGGCGTCTCGCCTGCGGTCGATCTGCAGGGTTTGATCAGATGAAATAGCGCTGGTTCTGTCAGTAAGACATCAATCAGGCAGCTTAATGTGATGACGACCCGGTGTCATTGAGCGCAGCACGTGGTGGAGACGCCAGGGTGTTCATTGTTGTTTAAACTGGTGCTAGAGCGTGCCGCACTGGTCACCAAACCTCCAGCACTGTAGAACGACCCCACACAACATGTCGTGCTCTAGGTACGAGGCCATACCAAATGGAATCACTCGTCATCATTGATATTATTCATACCGTCTGAAATCGCGCCCCTGTGGGAAATTAAATAACAAGATTAATAGTAACA
Organism: Liolophura sinensis; assembly: GCF_032854445.1. NCBI lineage: Eukaryota > Metazoa > Mollusca > Polyplacophora > Chitonida > Chitonidae > Liolophura > Liolophura sinensis. The sequence goes on along the minus strand of NC_088302.1, from coordinate 29,677,094 downwards.
GTGAGACGGTTGTGAGTAGAAGCCAGTCAGTAGATGACGGTTAATCACACAGTTAGGTCTAGGGGGCAGGGAGACGCGTGTAATCCCCGGGCTACACCATACCTAAATTCTGGTGCTACAACACAGGCGACCCAACCATCGACCATATACTGGCAAACGGTCAGTGGATGCCGGCAATATGACAGATGCTAAACATCTCACCTTGTCTCACCTGAGTGGGCGGGCATAGCTTAACACAGGTAACAGATAAAATGTATGTAGGAAAGTTGGTTAATGCCTGCCGACCGCGACGCCGCGGGATACCATTGAGAGCACTTCGAGCAATAACCACTGAATATTTCACCACAGTGAAAGTTCAAGTCGCGGACAATTCATAAAGGGTATAATTAAGCAGGCCCCTTACAACCTCTTTAATGACCACTCACATAATAAACACGAGACTGCTGTTTTCTTCTTTATTGCGTATTTCGTTACGAACATTTAAATATGACTGGGTTTTATGTTGTGTTCATGCCTTCATTCCTTGTATGTTGGTCGGCTCTCAATCAATCATTAATGTCGTTTCGTCAGATCTAGACCAATGACACAGCCCTACAGAGAGGTATACATCACTAGATGACGGCCTCCAACTAAAACAAAAATGTCATTATCGTGAACCTGCCAGAACATTCTCGTCGGTAATCTCTGTCTTGCTACGTAAGGCCTCAGAGACCATAAGCCCTAAAACACAACTAGGAAGTGTACAAGCCCAGGGCCATTTGCCAAAAGTCACGGTTTTGGCGGAGTTTTGCTTCTTAATGTATGTAAATTACATTAAAATGCGAAGCAATGAATTCCGAAATTGTTTGTTCCAAGAAAAATGAAAAATACTTCCTTGAAAAACTGACATTGTGGCAGTCTACAGAAACACGAACAACTGTGGCTAGATTTTACCGATCGCTTATTCCAGGTAGGTGTACGTGTTGTAACAACAGAATAATCAATAACAAAATGGTAATCAGGATTATAAGCCAAAAAAAAACATAAACAGCTTTACCATTTGCGATAACACTATTTAATTGGAAGCAAACTATAACGTACCGGTCTATCGCTAGTAGACATTACTTTGTCCGATGGTGATGACACAAAAGTAAAACAAATAATAGAGTGTTCTGTCATGTGATTCCAGGAAACACTATACAGCAGCATGGCGCCTTCCAAAATTTTCTACAACAGAGCAAAAATTGTTCTTCAAAATTCATCCGACGGAGCTGTCATAAAAGCGGCAATTACAGAAAGTCACAGCATGTGATTTTCCCAGAGAATGACAGATAATGGTACCGGAAGTTACTCCGCAATATTTCCTGCATTGATGACACAAATTGGTCTTTTCGAGTGCCTCTCAGTTTGTCCCGTTGATGGCGCGCTCTACAATTACATCCGCAGAAACTTCATATGATAATGATTATGGATGAAGACAAATTGTTGTCAAAGACGACGAACTTGGCCGAAAACACGGATCCGTGGGCTGGAGATGGGTCAGGACCGCAGGGAGCTCTGTCATACCGACAATAGACAAGGCTTCGGTAACGATTAGTCTAGTAATCAAACAGTCCTCTACAGCAAAACGGCAGGAAACTCCGTACAACTATGTCTTTTTATTGATACTTTGTGGTGAGTTTTCATCAACATATCCAAAAGTCAGTTAGTCAGACAATATTTCAGTCAATGGTCAGCCTTGCAGGATTGAAGCACAATTAAAAGTTGAGTATAAGCATTGCATAGCCGCCAGCAGGGCTCAGAGAGAGTCTTAATTCTGAACAGGCGTAGGGTATTTTCGCCTTACAATTTAGGGTCCAGCATGAGAATATAGGTACCCAAGTGGAAGTTTATAGGAACCGCCATGGGAATTTATAGGGGTTGCCGTGGGAGTAAAGGATCCACCATCGGAGTGCAGGTATCAAGCCGCAGCTGAGGAACCATCGTGGAAGTTTATATGAGCTACCGTAGAGCTTTAGGAACCACCATGGGAGTGTATCAAGCACCACCGGAGTGTGGGTACTACCGTGAGAGAGTTGGGACCACATTGAGAGTTCAGGAACATCAAATGAAAGCTAGTAAGTCCATAACCACCGTGAATAGGTGTATATTAGAACCCCGGTGGGAAATAAGAATTGGAAGAGCGGGATTTGAGAATCTTCGTTGAAATATACAGGTCACTTGCTGAGTTTCAGGAACGCCTTGTGAGTTTAATGACCTCAGTTTTCACTTGAACTGTTTCGTATAATTAAACTATATACTGTTATGTGAATTTGTTAGACACTTGGTGCGTTTAATGGGCTATGCTGTTTGTTTTTGCATCTCCCGTTCTGATCCTCCACAGCATTCACCACCCGTCTACATTATGCCATCCCTTTTGCCTTAACTTAGCATTAGAACCAACCAGAGATTAGGAGCCTCTCTTTTCAGCAACTGCATGTTTGTACATATCCGCCGAAAGTCTATCGAAGTTTTTTTCGGAAGTTTTCGTATGCTTCGTAAGCATTGAATGTTCCTTTTTTTGTAATGAAACCTAAACAGTTTAATCTTTTTCTTTTTAGAGCCTGGTGTCAGAAGGTGGGCGACTGACGATGAGGAGGCCCATCAAACCCCCACGGTCTACAATACCGGTCTTTGCGTCATCGTTTATATTTCAATCACTGTGTTTCACAGTGTAGAGAATTGCTTTAAGTGCTACGCCTGGAAAAAATAAAAATCCATAATTATTGAAATACCATGTGCTTTTATTGGCCGCAATCAAAAATCACATCCGGTATTATCACAGGAGTGTAGCCAAACTCTCAACACTTCGAATAGAGGTACTGTGTTTTACCATGTGCCAGCATTGATCATTCCTCAATTACCATGGCCGTATCCATCCATGCGCCTGTCGTCGTTTTCGCAATCAGCCTTGCGGGTGCATTGTTCCACACTTAACTACCCCGGGTATTAATAATAAACGCAGGATTCAATTTGCTTCACCCGCGTCTCTGTCCTGCCTCGCGATTTTAGTGTCACATATAATGGATGTTTGCCGTGTCATATTCGCCATAAATACAGCCTCGCATTTAATACGTTTTCAATTTGATCCCACAGCGGTACTACTGTGCGGCCGGGGCTTTTAGAACGCTTTTAGCTCAACAGGAAACGAGGACAAATCTCTGCGACTCTGTCCATTTATTTTATATGTTCTGCGCTCTGAGATGGGTCTGTGTTACGATCGTCGCGACATTAACACCGAATTCCCTGAGAAAACCAGAGCTGGTTAGCAAGGGTATTTTATTTGCACAAGAAGCGAGAGTAATGTTTTACGAACAATAACAGTAGAAGGAATTCTCTTTTTTTCGAATTTGATAACGTTTTCGGCATTGGAGCTTGTGTAACAGGATCTAGATCCATTTATGTCCTTGGGCGTCTCTTAAATCACAGCGTCCACTCACTTGAGCACATGTATCAGCTAACTGATTGAGTGATTGATTGATTGATTGAGGCTTTGGAAAACATGCCTCTCTCCAAACGAAAGGGTACAGATACCAGTAGCATTTGTGACCGTAGCGCGTATAGCTTCAACTATGACTTGCAAATGTAGAGCGTATATTTTATTTAAAAAGGCAGCTGACTATACCTCGGGATTTGGTCAATCAGTGTAAGATCACGCGATTCACATTTGAAATTAGTAGTCTTCATCAAGATTTCTTGTTTGTGAAAACGAAGACGAGCACGTGTGTTCAGTGTTAGGGATGGCGTTCGAACGAAGACAGGATGGCTTATTGGTTTCTTGGCATGGCTATTGTACAGTATTCCTCAATCAGTATGTCTCAGGCTATTTATACATAAGACTGACCATTTTCCTTCATTTCCTGTCGAAAAACAATCAGCAGTAAATAGTGCAGACGTATAATATTCCGAAACATGTGGTTTAAAACTCTTCATCAGATTGGTGTAGAGCCAGCCAATGGCGTCTGCAACAAACCAACGAGTACCTATTTTGCTTCATTGATTATCTTAATCCAAGTTATGTTGGAAACTGTTTTTTTGGTGTTTTGTTATTCATACGATGACGGCTTTACTAGAGTATATCAGAGAAAGTAAATGGCTTAGTATATAAACGGGCCACTAATAAAAAGACATTTGGCCAATGGGAAATGTGAAACATAAGCATCTTTCAAGTACATAATGGCAGCTAACATAATCTTGATTCAGACAGTAGACTGACTGATAGTGTTCTATGATATCAGATTTGAAGGGAAGCATAATTTGGAAAAGGACTTTTGACTGGGTTAGATCGCTAAGCATATATTGTATGTACTTCATCTACAAGAAAGCATAACTACGCATGCAGTTCGATATACATGTATAACCTTTGGTTGTTGACGTTCTCAAAAAGTTAACCTACATGATACAACAGGTGTTCACAGTCCGCTATTTTTTGAACAGCCTTTTCTTGTCCATACAAGTAGTGTCATAGATATGTTCTACTGTCAACATACTTTATTGATTTTTCTTACACTGTACAATGTTACTGCATATTGCATACGTCTAGTGATTGTATGGTACTAGTATATACGGATGGTTAGATACAAACAAGACATCGCCGTACATGGAATTTTAGACGTTATACCTTGTATAAATAACCAGGTAATATGCACTGATGAGAATATTTCTTTGTCTAGAAATGCCCTGGCCTGTAATTTGCAGTTGTTGATCTGCCCACGCTCTTGATCTACTCATCGAAGTCAAGATCGTGTATCCGAATCTTTGAAAAACTTATACACAAAGTCAGACATCTGTTAGGTAAATATTGAAAACCTGGACGTCCTGTAGAAAGCAAACCTCGACAAGTTAAGCTTAAACTTAATATTGAGGACTGCCATGACTAAACAGGTATTTAAATATTAATCCCTTCGTTTCTACAATTATACATCTTTGACTTTTGAATTTTGTTGCTTACCATGGTAAGCCATTTAATACCTACTATACATTGGAACCTTGTCTAACAGTTTTGTCAACCGAATAAAAAACACAAGTTAGGGCAAGTTCTGTTTTCCAAAAGCAAACCGAATGTTTCGTTACATTATCAGACAAACAATGCGTGCATCCATCTTTACAATCCGAGTGCCTGATATATTTGTCTTGTTGTAGAGAGCAGCTTGCTCATTCCTTGGGCGAAGTTAACTGGATGGACGGCACGGCGTCTCAATTTCACGAAGCCTTGGCGTAACCCATTAACGAATGATCTATCGTTCGTATGATATATTTCCTATCAGATCTTGAGAACATCTAATTTCTACACGAAACCCTGGACTCCGCCTTCCAAGACATTAAAATATGAGGTTTTAACATTTCTTTTAACAGTAGGAGAGTTTGTCCTCAGCAGAAACATCAGGCCTACTGTGCATTAGAAACGCTTCATCACTTTAAGTATTAAACGATCAATACACAGATTGATAGCGTCAACACACTGTGATTAAACACACTGTCACGTCAGTTACACTGTGATTAAACACACTGTCACGTCAGTTACACTGTGATTAAACACACTGTGACGTCAGTTACACTGTGATTAAACACACTGTCACGTCAGTTAAAGTTTGTCATCTTTTTAATGGGTGTGACTGATTCGCATTTATTTTGATGTTCGTGGTTTCTCATACACAATTGTGTGTATACATGGCCCTCTCTGCCTAAGTAGGAACAGCAGATTGGCCACTAGCTGACCACTCGAATCCAGTTTTCTCTGGTGTGACTGCTGCTTTAAGTCTGTCACTTTGTGAAGTGCCTGGGGCGAAGAACATTTGATCCGGGTTTCTATCGTCCACTGATAAACACTAATTAAACAAAAATATAGTAATTCAAGTCTTCCACTGAAAAATTGTACTTTTATGTTTTGTTTCAAAAGGTGTAGGCTTACTCACAAACATATATGGTACATTAATTTTATTCACAAATATATGGTTAAGTGTCTGATGTTCGGACAGTGCATTTTCGAGATATCACTGCCTGGCTATATGTGGCTGACAGCGGTGAAAGAGCCGTTTACATGGCCTCATGGTCGTATGAACTTAGTTGGAGGTCAATTGGCTTGCACCAGATGGGTGATAATCAGTTATTCACATGTGGAAAAGTGGGTTAGTTACTTGTCAAAGGCTGGTGAGTTAATATAGGTACTTTTGGTTTCTTACATTCATTCATGAAACTAACAGCCTTCGTAAAAGTGAATCTGAATCTGTTAAACAACAATCAATCAATCAATCAATAAGTCAGCTTTTAAACCCTATTTTTAGCAATGCTGACGTCCGCAAAAACATTGAAAGGAAGAAGTCTTGCTACCATCCGTCTATTAATATTGACAAAGCAGTTCAGTAGCCAGGGAAAGCTGAGATGACTTCATACACACGAATGATTTCAGTTAGCAACGCATGTGTATGCAGTTTGCTTATTCTTAGATGGGCAGAGATTTGCTCAAAGGGCTTTCGAAAAAAATGATATTCTTCTGTGTCGAATGCGTTTGCCCCCACATTGCATTGCCATCGCTAAATATTATTAGATGGGCAGCTGCTATTCGCCTTTTTGCTCCTCGCCTTTCAATTGAATCAACCAACGGGGACGTCAAATAAGGTTAGCTGTGATTCAGAAACAGACACACAACTCGTCAGCTTTTACATTCATTCAATACATGAGAATACTGCTGATGTTTCTGAAAACTGGAAACAACTCCAGCAATGCTTTGACATGAACACGTTTCTATTGATCGCTGACAAAAACCAGAACCGCTCCAGTCTGCGATCAAAAGACGTGGTAAAAATTATACTTTATTCATTTCATATGAATGATATGTTTCTGCTGTTGGAAATGAACAGCACTTTTTAAAACAAAAACGTTAAACAATGTTAAATAGATTCAGATGTTTAAAATCTAGGATGTGACCTACTTACTATGTTGCTAATTTCATTGCAGACTATAGAATCAAAAGAAACGAAAATGACTTACAATGGATATCAGAGAATTTTAACACCAAGATTATTGCCTGTGAAGACAACTAAACGAATCAAAATGTTTCATTCATTAACTATTTTGAAAACATTCTACACGACGCCTAACAGTAAAACACAGCCCATGGACAACAAAGTAGGAGAACTATATTTGTTCCAATTCAGTTGTTTCGTATTCTATATTTAAATGCATGTGTCGTTTTGGGGAGCAAAATGGAAAGTACTATCTGGGCAGTGTATGTTTTCTGTCCAGCTGTTTCATTTCATTTCATTTATAAAAATAAAAATACAAATTGAGTCAAATTATAAGTAATCCGGTGGTAATAAAACCCCTTTGAGCTTGTTTTTACTCATGATGGGTGACAGTGAAAAATACCTATAAAGATAGTGAAATAATACTGAAAGACAGTGAAACGTTAAAATTCTTCGCATTGCTCTCGTTGCGTGTAGAGTTCGTTGTAATCACCCTGTACTGGTTAATATGAGAGACTTCAGCTGGTCAGCTTTACATGTCAGCTGAATAAACAAGTGGATTTCTAAAATTTCACAGTTTTAACTTAAAGCTACGTCTGGCCACTTGTGGTCTATCCTAACCAGAATCCACCTTTCTACTAAACCTCCCTATTTGCTGTTGTTTTCAAACTGATTGCTTTTCTTCCGATGAACAGGTGGCATGAGCGCTGTACCTACATCGTTCTATGCCAGACTGGAGCGCTGCCTCCCTGTTTTAATTACGGAGGATGTTCCTCATGACCTCAGGCCATTTGAACAATGCGCTTTGGATTTGACATTTATCAGTGTTCGAAAACAGCCGGTGTACGATGAAAATGCAAGTCGGATATTAGAGAAAGAAATCTGTGTTCGCAGGAAAACAAACGGCCTTCATTAATTTCCAGATTCTGTCATAAGTTCACATTCCCATTATTTTTCTATCCGGTTTCAGCTGGTGCTTGCAACTCTAATCTCTGATGGACTCTTTAAACAGATCAGTTCTCCTTTGTTTCATCGTAGGCTCAGAAATCTTTATTAAAACATGTAACGATTAGAACCTTGACGATTACTCAGTTTTAGCGATGACAAGTTTCAATTTCTTCCGAAGGATTTTACAAATTAAAACGTTACAAATTGCGACGAACACCATGACACATTTCATTCCACGTTGTATCCGTTGTATTTATTTCTTGTAAAATCTTTATTGATAAAAGCTTTATCTGAACCTTATAATGAGAGTTCAGACTAACTGCCGGACAATAACTATAAATTATCTCTTGTCATCGTCATGCTTTATGCATAATGTCCAGCACGTCACAGGTCAGGACGAGGCTAATTAGTCGCCCTTAATGACAAGTCAGTTAAGATACATAAGATCTCTTTATCACAATTGTATCTCATTCGGAACAAAAGAAGTTAGCACGTACATTAGATAACGCAATTTACTGTACGTCTGACAAGTGTTTTACACATCTCTTTCCCTGGTCTACCTTCTTCAGTAAACTTGGCGAAATGGTCAGGTTAAAGAAACCCCGAGGGCCTGGAGTAACTAACCACCCACTTTGGCCATTTACTTGACACACAGCTTTGCTTAAGCCGAATTCGAAATAGTCGTAATATGTTTCTCACTGAATGGGTTACATGTCTCATTAACATAATAGGTAAAAACGTTCAAATTATTACTCATTTTTGAGTTGTTTGAACAGTTTCTCCAACGAAACATGTCATAAAATGTCAGGATCTTTCATGGATTGAAGGAAGAACCACGATTTTTTGCGAAACTATGTATAAGTAGGAATTCATCTGATGCGTATACGCTCATATGAATCACTCATATGAATCACTCATATGAATCACTCAATGCGGTATTAGGATGAACAAAAACAGATTAATGACGAGATCGGTTCAGTTAAAGTCATATTTACGTTCCCGTATAATAAAGCTCTTCCGGAATAAAATGCGATTTTATTTATTTATTTATTTATTTATTTGAATGGTGATTTTATACTCAATACTCAAGAATATTTCACTAATACGACTGCGGCAAGCATTATGGTGGGAGGACCATTCGCAGGTTGCTGCAAGACCAAAATGCTGTGTTAGCATTTTAACCTTATGAACCATCAAATGTAGCATCAGTTTTATACTAGCTGTTCGCCAGAGACTGATGAAGAGACATAGAGTACGTGTTTTAAAACAAAAATGAAATATTGATAAGTAAAATAAAATATCAGAAAGATTACGGCGTGATCCATTGTCCAGAAAGCAGAACACCATAAAACTATATATACACTGTATACTAAACAAAGCGTATATGCACACATGTTATAAAGCTTTCCAAACAAAATCCATTAACTTACGAACAAAGTTTAGTTTATAGATAGTAGTTTCTATAAACTAGGCCCATAACAGAATCACACAAACGTCAACGGTACTGTGATTTATTTATTTATTCAAGAATACTTTCACTTATACGACGGCGGCCAGCATTATGGTGGGAGGAAATCGGGCAGAACCCGGGGAAACACACGACCATCCGCAGGTTTCTGACAGACCTTCCCACGTACGGCCGGAGAGAAAGCCTTGAACTCATAGCGACCACATTGTTGCAACGGTATTGTGTTACCGTGTTGTGTTATTGTGTTTCTTTGTGACACAAGCATATAGGTTACGGGAATTACACGGCTGGTCATTAAGTATTTTGTGATATACCTGGACATCTCTGTTTTCATGTATAACAGAAAATTAATAAGTGGTTTTTGGGAAGAAAGGTGCATATCTGAAAGTATAATGACACTCTGGTTAGCAGGCAAGCAGCAATCAAATTAAGCAAATGAGTTACTCTAACCCAACGCCAACCATATGGGGCTAGTTAAAACATATGATTGATGCCACAACTTAAACTAGAACTCGAGGGAGATTGAAAATTGCGTTCCATTTAACCCAGGGGATTGGCAGCCGACGTCATCGAAACTAAAGGCGCCTGTCCCCAGGACTGATGTTATGGTTTTAGAGCTCTGGTCGCTGAAGTAGTTTGCAGCAGGTTTGTTAATATCGTGTTATAATGGATATTGTTCAATATTTGTACAGGCTTGCTCCGTAGCGGGAATGGACGTGGGATGACATATGGCTGTGAAGTAATGTGACATGGTCAGAGATTTTATCACAGAGTAAACATTTTTTACTATAGGGCGATGGGTTATGCTTCAACGCCACAACGACAATGCTTAAAGCTCTTCCGTTAAACAGCCAATATTATATTGAGTTTTTTTTTTCAAATAACCCCAAAAAAACAACAAAAAAAACAACGACAAAAAAACAAAAAATACCCCAAAACCTAATGCCCCTTTACAGGTAAATGACACAGGTAGCAGTGCTATATCTATATGTATAAATGCACCGAAGCATTGAATGAATGGTTCCAAACGCTGCCTATTGCAAGGATGGGCAAACGGATACGTGCAACCATTATCGTACAGTCTGGGAAGGTCCGCTTAGTCCCTTGTCATGTATAAAAAAATGATTAATTGATTGTGCCTTAACACCGTTCTCAATTTTTTCTACAATGTTCTATGGGTTTAAGCAAAACCGGATCGCCTGGCCTTCGGCAAGCTATAGTGACGGACTTCTCAACATGTGACGTACAGACTTACACGCCATTTTCTAGGAACAAAGGGGGTTGGTTTTCAACGAACGTAAGAATCTAATTAATTAAGCTGTGTTGAAGAATATTTTAATCATAGCATGATATTTATGTTTTATTGATGGTTTAAACTGGACACAGCCCGTTGGTGACATACGCTTCACCACAGATTGAAAGCTGAATTCCCATCACTAAAAAAATCACCTTTGCTCATAAGCCCTCTTAAGGTAAACTTGTTTACTTTACGCTTTTATCGGCGTATTTAGGCAGGTTAAAGATGCAACGCCGTGTTCTACTATTTCTCACATTAGAACATAACACATCAAGCACAGAGGTGAGTGTTGTGCATGGAATACAAGTGATTATTGTAACGGTATAGTTTGTGAACGGTTTTTTTCATGATGAGCAGTAAGCCAGGTAAATGTCAAATCCCACATTCGTATGACACTTGTAGACCACGAAAGGGCGTATTAAGTTGATAAGGATAAGACCCGTTTCCAAAACAACCAAACAACCAGTTCCTCAAAATATATGTACATATATAGCAAATGAAATTGTAAATCGAGTAACATGTACGAGAGAAGCACTCATCAGTTTTCAATGACACAGGGCAGATGTTCGATGTTCTAGGCATGACATCCAATTCAAGTTTTAAATTGTGATCCGGCTCGAATACTAATATAGGTATATATCCGAGTCGCACTTTGATTGTAACTGTTAACTTTGATTGTAACTATAATGCACCATGTTGATGTAATAAATGTGGATGCTTGTGCAGCCTTTAGCCCCAAGTCAAGCGGAATTAGAATTAGACACAACAGACAACCACAGATCTTGAATGAGTTATCCATATACTGCCAAACTCACTGTAGAAATTAAGAAACTTATAATGAAGACGATTGTGGAATATCTTTGATACACTTGATTCTTGAATTAAAGTTTCCGTTTTACCAGACGGTCACCATCTCAAGGCAGCCTGCTCTGCGAGTAGGCAATTCCGTTCCACAAAGAGTAGTCTCCCTTGATTCCACATTTGTAGACCTTGTGCGTTTGTCCGTCAGTATTCCCGGAATTAAGTGTTCAGTATTGGTTCTCTAAAAACTGAATGTGGAAGAAATCTTTAAAGGTGTCTTGGAATGTCTCGTAAAAAAAGAGCAACGTAAAAATCAACGCCGTATAGGATTTGAAGCCTTGAAAGTGCATGGATGAGACACTGTGTACATGCTCAGCTCCATACATAGGATCGTGACATGCTTTGTATCTCACGGTCCAACAGCTCGTATATGACTTACTATTCGTAAACTATATTAGACACTTCACAATGACAGACTTTAGCAAAACCTAAACGCGTACTCAGAGCGAGGTTTTGCATCAATACATCCATTATTGTAAAAGTATTACTACACAGTGTAGTTGAGGTAGATTAGAATGTTGTCGAATTGAGGTTTCTTGTGTGTTATGAAAGCCAACTTGTATTTGGTGACATGAATTCTCATCATGCAGTTGCACTTACGTAAAAGTTTGGGAAACTGTATTTCTGAAGACCACCGAGCTGTGTAAATTGTGCCCTCTATTTGGTAGACATTCAGTAGTGTTCTTACGAACAAGACTATATTCAGAAGTGACTAAAGAGTAAATCTTATCAGGCTAATACTTTTACGTTCTACTCTGTGCTGATGATCTGCAAGCTTCGTAACGAGAAGATAGCAAAACGTGGACAAAATATATCATTTAGTAGAAACAAAAGAAACGAAGCAGTGAAATTAAAACCAGAGCAGCGACGAGCTGGAAATGATATAACGTAATCGGTGAAATCCGGTCTCTTGCCAGTTTACCTCAGCCAGGGTTTTATTCTAATTGTTCATGTAAAAGCTTAACAAAAATTGCAACTTATACAGCCTCTGACACTCCAGCTTGCAAAAAGTTGCATGCAATTTGATTCATGTTGTTTTTCTTCCTTTCTCTTGAATTCGTTCTAATTATGTACTTTCTTAGGTCTATGATGATTTGTGTTGAACGCTCTTTGCAAATTGATCTTGCCATTATTGACAAAGGGTTTTCAATAGGTTGACACTTTACACAGAAATATCTGATTTGATGACAAGTGCACTAGCTTCTTGTACGTTGTATTTGTTAATCTGAACGCCTTTTTGTTGGAATCACCACACAGTTTTCCGGCTTATCTTTATTATATTTAAAGTTAGTGGAAACAAATAATAATACATCTAAGAATCCAATGATTCTTGAAGCATTAACCGATCATAGAGACCGTATGAAAAGGGGGAAAAACAGCATAATCTGTCTCATACACTACACCACAACATAGAGAGCAAAGTAACATGAGCGACGATCGTGAGACAACTGGTGAATGGTCACGGTTATTCGCTTTCTTGTCTTCTTATCACAACGTTTTATTCTCTTTCTAAAAGTGCATTTTATGAAATACAGTTGTACCGCCAAGCCTTTAGTAGATAATAAGTCAAAATGCTAAGCTGGTGTAGATTGTGACACATTTGTTCCTCTTGTATATGTTGTTTTGCTGAACGTAATGTACAAGTACATTAATTGGAAAATATGTATGCTTGGGGTTTAAAGCTATACTTCACAAGTTTTCAGTCATATGACGACGAGGAGGCATTAGCTGTGCGTACATGTAATGTGTCTTCTTGTAACAGGGCGAGTCCATGCCGCGAAAGTGCTGTCACCACTGAAGTATCATGCCGAAGACACCAGGCACAACACCCCACCCAGTCTCATTATACTGACACCGGGAAAACCAGTTCTGTTTCCTTCCTCTAGCCTCTCAGTTCTGAGCGCCAAGTGAGGCAGCAACAAGTACAATTTTTAAATTCTTAGCTTTGACCCGACCCGAAGCGGTGCTGATTTTGAATAAAGCATACGAACTAAAACAAGAGGTGAACTTATATACTTATGTGCTTACCATTACAGGTATGGCAATATGCGACAGCAGTGTTGCGAAATTATTCGACTAAAATACATGAAGTTAAGGCTGGTTTAGATGAACTTTCTTCTTACATTACCAGTGACGTCTAATAAATTGCAATTAATATCACTGCATTTTTTTTATCTAATTCTGCTTAAACCATGGTGCTTGGTGGCGTGTAATTTGCTACTGTTTATGCATTTACATGAGCAGTTAGAATAAAACACTGACTGAGGTAAACTGACAAGAGGACATATTTCACCGGTATCGTGTAGACCATTTACCAGCTAACACACTGTCGTCGCTACTACTGTTTTTTTCTCTATTCTGTACGTCTTATTATATAATAAAGGATTGATAAAGGGACATAACTCCACAAGGAATTCTGCCCCTCACTCATGTAGCGAAAGCGTCTCTTCAATTTCATTGATACGCGAACTGAAGATTCGCATAGTATACAAAAGCTTTCCACCGTTTATCTATTTTTATACATCATTCAGGTAAATCTATCAATTTTTAAACTTGTAATAGAAAATAACTGTAAACAATAATATTCTAAATATTATGTAGTCTATTTTAATTCAAGCAAATAGATATACAGTTCATTTTCAGGAACAAAGGATAGTTTTCAGGATAAGATCTTTTAAATTGAATTGTCTGTCCATCCCCATGTTAAAAAGATTATTGCATGCATAAATATTGATCATTTAAATCTCTTGGCTTCTTTTAAGTTTAGAAATTTTTGTCTAAAGATTTTAGGAGTGGTCTTAATTGTATTGGTACATTTGGTATATACTATATTCTCTATCAAGTTTCTGAAGCGTTAAAGTCTATTGCCTTGGTGGTTAATTAATTAATTAATTACGTAATTTATTTACTTATTTCTAACACCATGCATACATAAGAGTATTGTTCACTTGTATACATGATGGTTTCAAAAATTTGAAACATCCAAATATGATGACTTTAAAGATGATGCTTGCTTTATTTAAATGTGGCCCGTTTCTTGAAGTTTCTTAAATTTTCTTAAATTTTTCTTAAATTTAAATGAATATAACTCTCGTGTAAGTAAATATGGCTGGAGTGTCCAGAATCTGTTTTGCTATGCGTGATAACAGTGTGTAATTTCATTTAACCGGCGCTAGGGGCTGTATATGCATTCAAAGTTTCATTTAAAGATCATCTGATATATTTTTGGACTTTTGAGTAGATCCTCAGCGCTGAGCCTTCCAAACTACATGTAGATGGATAGGCTGACGTCCCATAAATTCATTTTGATTGTTTAAAATGTCGATCAGGAAGAAAAAAGGGCCGAATTTGGTCATCAAACATGAGAAAATCTACTCCACTGCCATGGAGCCATCGCTGACCTTGTGACGTCACAGCGGTAAATCCCTGCAGGCATGTGAGGCTTCTCTATGTGTACAACACAGGTAGCAGAAAACAATCGCTATACTTTACAGATAATTTCGAGATTATTCAATGCGTGATACACAATGTACAGCGTGCCGTACCTTGAAGCCTAGGAACGGGAACCCAGACAAATTCAATGTAATTCAAGCCTTATTTATTTTTGCCGGTGATACTTTTTTAAAACACAAGTCATGGGCTCGATCGCTAGTTTCACTGGCTTTGGGTAACAGGCTGTTGTCAGTGCAACTCACAATCGGCTGGCGGACTGTATTTAATGTTATGTGGATATTATAAAGCTGACACTTCGACTGCTGGTAAGAATGAAAATGAAACACGTTGATGTGATTAATATAATTGATCTTAATAGCTGAATGTTTGTTTTCAACATTACCAGATACATTTTTATAGACTCTTCAATAGCAATTCTCCCAAATCGATGTATGTAGGTATATAACAGCTCACTCAAAATTTGCTGGCCCCTTTGCAACGTTTACCATGAGATACAAGAACTCTTACTATTTTTGACACAGCTTAGTGTACATCTGATGGGGAGTGATACTTTCAGGATATGCCCTTTCAACGTTTACCATGAGTTACAAGAACTCTTACTATTTTTGACACAGCTTAGTGTACATCTGATGGGGAGTGATACTTTCAGGATATGCCCTTGCAACGTTTACCATGAGATACAAGAACTCTTACTATTTTTGACACAGCTTAGTGTACATCTGATGGGGAGTGATACTTTCAGGATATGCCCTTGCAACGTTTACCATGAGATACAAGAACTCTTACTATTTTTGACACAGCTTAGTGTACATCTGATGGGGAGTGATACTTTCAGGATATGCCCTTTCAACGTTTACCATGAGTTACAAGAACTCTTACTATTTTTGACACAGCTTAGTGTACATCTGATGGGGAGTGATACTTTCAGGATATGCCCTTGCAACGTTTACCATGGGATACAAGAACTCTTACTATATTTGACACAGCTTAGTGTACATCTGATGCGGAGTGATACTTTCAGGATATGCCCTTTGAATGTTTTCTTTATAAATTTGAATATTTTGGTCTTCACTCTGAACATGATATTCATCGTATTATTTTCTGGAGGCATGCAGTCCAAATGAATCATGAGGAAAAAACATGGATTTCCAGTTGGTATATACATGTGGCTTTATTGCTCCTTCTAGTGTAGGTGAACGTTTTGTTTGAGGAACTCCAGTAATAATTTATGAAGGCATTCATATGTGTTTATAATCATGTTAAGTTGTGTATTATTACTGTAATGGTTATGTGGAACATGTATCAAATAAACTATAGCATGTATGTGTCTGAACATTATCCTTTATATGAATTATGTATGTAGATATAATTAATGGGCTAATCTCTTTTTTGTTACTATTTGTAGTGCGTGTGGTTTTATGAAATAGGTTTTGCTGTGCCTTATTTAAGATACTGTATGGGTGTGGACAAAAAAGTCCTCATATGATATATTCATCTTGTTATACTGACAGGCATAATTTGGCGATTGTTGTCATATACTCTATATGGAACCTACGGGCTGATTCTGTTGCAGAGTTTCCATGCACAATCTTCCAATATATTATCTCTCTTTGGGGAAAAGTAAGATGCACGAGTTATTGTTGTGATCGCTCAACGTTTCCCGTCTACAATAAGCCGGTTCTAGTCTGTATTAAAAATAACCTTGTACTTCTCTTCTGTTACATTGCATGGATCATATAGTGTATAATTTTTGGGGAGCCTTTTCAACAGATCTGTAGAGAAACAGTGGCGTTTTACCGAGAAGAACAAACTAGTATTTCATTTGTACCCACTTGTTGCGGGCGCTGTTCCCCCTTCGACTGTAATGTGTACATTATGGCATGTCATATCAAGCTCTGTAAAACTTTAGGAAAAACCTAAAACAATCGCATTATGAATATTCGTGCATTATGAATAATTTGGTATATAACGCTTGGGTATTCGATAGCTGCTCAAGTATTTTTGAACAGGGAAAATGTTACCTGGTGTTTTTTATAGAATGTTGCAAAATATTGTCCAAATGTTGCGTGCTAATACAAATATGCATACACACTGAAATTATTAAACCCAATATGATTATTTCATCCGCTGTCAAAATGCTGAAAACAACTTCATAGACGAGGTTTTAACTACAAGGCTGACATAGAGTGAGTTTTAAGTATGACTTTAAACAATCAATCTATCCATCGATTCATCCAAGCGTCTTTCTGGGTGATGTAAAGATTGTTGGATGATAGACTTACGATGTAAGATAGATGTAAGCGGTATCTCCATTTTTTTACAGATGTAAGCTGTATTTCCATTGTGTTATAAAAGTATCTGTTTCGACATTTGTATGTTTTAAACCACAACAGAAGAAAGCAACGGAAACGTACTAACACGTTTTTTTTGAGAATGAAATATGTAAATTTTAGGCCTTTGTCAGCACTGATACACGCTTCCAAAGGCACTACACAGTGTGGGCTAAACCTGGCGGCAACGACATGGGTGAAAAACGACTGGAGTAATACATACATAGGAGTTGTCTCCCCTGTAATGTTTCATTTTCAGTATCAGTTTTAAATCTTCTTTGCAATCGGCAGCCAGTTAGCTAGATGATAACATAGGGTAGTCTTTCCTGGTAATACCTATGCTCTGGTGATGATGCTCGTCATTTATATGTATACATACAGAAAATTGGCCTCGGGGCAGAGCAGTTCACTCCTCACTAAGTGATCATTTAGGCGGAGGATCGGACAAAAGGCTCCCGTTAATCCTTATAATAAGGAACCAAAATGAAAATTTCAACAAAAAATGTAACATTTCACAGGACTTCACCCCAGGAGGAACTCTATATTAAGTTAAGAGAGGGTTAATGTGTGGTTCAAGGAAGAGGTGGCAAGATGCGTGACGAAACCTATTACGGGAAGAAATCGGGATTTCTGCTGTCTCATCCATTTTTATTCAGCCTCTCATTATATTTCCTATCATTTTTTTTTTGCCCGTGTCCAGCGCTAGATAGCGTGCGTTCGGCGTTGCTATACCAGAGCGAGCTGACTGTGGGAATCAGCTCCCATCTTCAGTAGCTTGCATGACTGAGTCGGTTACACTGATGTATCGGCACCATTATCAAAAGTGTGTATTTTGGCGAGTTTGAGAAAAGCTCTCGTCGAGCAAACAGTTAGAAAAGCAATGTAATCCGGTTCACGTCCCGCACTAATGCTGCTCCTAAGATTGATCGGCCATCAGGGGCCGGGGATCTTGGCTGGCAGAAAGCACCAAGCACAATAAGAGACGCCCACAAAAACAATAGTGAGTTCATTGTCACAAAACCATTTCGTAATGTCCAAAACCAAGATCGGTTTTTATGGCAGAGGATTATTCTGACAAACATTGCTCTCGTACCTCTTCTAGTAATATCCAGATAGTCTCCTGATGATTCTCTTGGAAAGTCCGTAATTTATGTGAAGTCTCAGGGATTTTCTTCTCAGACTTTCAGTGGATCGAAAATCAGACGACATTTTCGCCGGATTGGGTTTTTACCACCAACTTTGGACAAATCCTGAGCAAGACGCTTTCACTTTTTAATACGGTATTTGGCGTATATAAAGCAAGTACCTGACACTGCCATGACCATGTGCACGAGAATTTACAAGTGACAATGACATGTGATGATTTACGGGAGAAGAGACAACGAAAAGGTTGTAATTTGTGTGAATATATTGGTGCCATTGGAAAAAAAGACATTGTGATAGTTCGTTTACTTATATTTATAAGGCGATGAAGCGACGCTATCAGCTTGAAATTAGTAAGGCATCAAAGTGCCCATGTATACCGCAAACAAAACTTCCCATTGAAGCCGAAGTGTGCAGCACTAGCATGTATTGTATGACACCATTAATATAAACTTTATGTGACAGAGGGCGTGAGTTCAGTCCAGAGTCTGGCAATGCCTAAGGTTTGAAAATCGCAAATAGACACAAAAACTAAAAATAGTGCTAGTGTACCCAGGTGATAGTATACTGTGAATCACTGGGACGCCGTGTCTGGTGTTTTCGTCATAGATATCCACTGAGACAGTCTGTTGCGGTTGATTTGGTCGTAGGTCAAGTAAATTTACATATATGACATCTTTGAGGAAGGAAGGGGGGGGGGGGGGGTAAGGCTGACTGATATTAACTATAATTATCTCTTTATGGGTCCATGGACGGGGTGAGGTTGTTGCCAGACCTATCCTCGTACGACCGAAGAAGAAGCCAGCATGTCCTATTCTATTGCAATAAATTGCAATAATATGTATTTGTTTTTAAATTTCATTCTGCTTGTGCTGATATTTTAGGTGTCTACATGAACAGTTCAAAAAAACGAATTAAGTAAGCTGACAAGATTTCTCCAGTTTCTTGTCATAATTTTCCAACAACCAAACTGTTGTCGCTGCTGTCGTTTACTTTTTTATTCTGTGATCATTTGTATTGTATTCCTGTATAAACAAGAAGTTTGCTGGTGTAGTAAGAATCCCCAAAACCTATTGACTTTGCATTGTTTTACTACGATTGTTTATCAGATGTAATGAGATTAAACTATATCGAGTATTTCCAGATGACTGACACCTAATCAATGACAATAAACATGGATCGTTACATATTTTTGGCAACGTTCTGCTTACGCCGCCGTAGTACAAGACGTGTAAGTTGCTACATCTTTAATCAATTCAAATAAAACCTCGAGAAAACTGACTTAAGAGGCCGGACTATAACACCGTCGTCGCGTTCTGGTTTTATTCTCTGTGCTGTGTTCTTTCAATACATAGTCTTGCAATGACGTAAAATAGATAAATCAATATAATTAAGAAAGTTAAACTAAAAATAACACGACTTTCCAAACTCTGTGACATCGTGAACCGTTTTGTTGCTATGGGTGCCAAGTTAACATTTAATGGAAAATTATCAATAGCGGAAAATGATTTGTCAGTATCGATAATATTCTCGACCAAATGGTAATCGATCCCCACATGTTGGTGTGCAGCTCGTGGACTGATCATAATGCGCCGATAGATATAAAATGATGTGTAGCTTGATATATTTTCTGACAGATCATGTGTGGGTGATATCAAAATGCTTCACCGGCGATAAGCTTTACAGTTGGAAGGATTTGTCAAATGTCACCTTCAGGGATGACTATTAGTGATTTTTTGTATTCGCATTAGGATTATCTGTCTGTCCATCTGACTGCTCAGCAAATTCACTGACGCAGCTTGTCAGGTAACTGATTACATCCGCTAGCAATAGCTCAAGGCTGTTTACGTATTGTGTATGATCAACATTTGGGTAAGTTCCAGCTGAAGGTAAATCAGTCTTTGTCTGATCAAAAGTGAAAAAATAACGGACGGCGGCTTTATTCACCTGTTTTTATTCCATCCAAAAACTGTACAACTTCCTATCCAAGGAGAAAAAAACCGACTTATGCCGTTTGAAAAAGAAGTATAATTCCTAAAGAGATTGTTGTGCAACCTAACGGGACTTACAGGAACAGCAGAACAGCGCATAAGGCAGATGTTGCTGATATCGCCGTAATTTCGTCATTATGTGGAAAGTAGATTTATTATACATTCTCCTTTTTAGGCAATTGTTTATATGAAACATAACAATGTAGAGTGTAAACCCAGAGCAATGACAAGAGTGTGATAATTGGCAATGGTCTCAATTTACCTCAGTTGCGGTTTTATTCCTAGTGGTAATGCATATGTTTAAAACGTAGACAGGTATATGTTCTTTCGCGCCTGCCATATTGGACGGTCCTTCTCAACTGTTTCCAGCTCGACACCGATTTGATGGCCGGACGTTTTAAAACTTCGAAACATACCAGGAACCGTGATCTGAAATGGTGTAGCATGTACGTAACAGTGAACAACCAATTACCATCGTCCAAATATCTGGTGTGAACATCTGTTCGTGTCATTTGAATCGCTGCTAGCTTGAAACCGACGTCGTCGACACTATAGCAGAAGTACTGGCTTTGTCAGAATCAATTTGAATAAAGGCGTAGTGGATTTGTTTCTAAAGACTGTAACTCTTCTCAGATTTGCCAATTATCTAACTAAATCGAGAAGCCTCGACCACTGTCAAGTTACAGGGGCTATTCCGGTCTGTCATTGACAGCTACTGTTATCCCGAAATCCAATAGCTGGAGGGCATTGAAGACTGCCAGTTAGAGAAGAATCGCTTATAAGTGGTCGAGCGACTTATGTAGAACCTTACACATTTGTCGCGTTTGAGTCATTTAAAATATTGATAATTTAGCTGAACAGAACAAAACCATTCAAACTAAGTTGTACCAGCAAAAGATTCCATCAACAATTTGTTTGTTGATGACTGATTTAGACGCATGGTAAGCCAAGCTTGGGGACCTGACAGATTGCCTATACTAGATATCATCGAACACGTCGTTTGTTACATCGTCCGTATCTGTCATACACGAGAATATGTCGTCTAACGGAAAAGGCCGAATTGACCAAGCATTCTATCATGATAGATAAATTAACTGTGCCGCATTCCACAAAGCAAAATTGTCCTGAACGGTTGCCAGCTATCCGTAAGTACACACACGTATAAACTACCTTGTTTACTGTTATGAAATCATCAATCATACCGACATGTTTATTAAGGCGGCTCTTGTTGCCCGATGTGCACGTGGAATTACCGGACAAAGAACTTTCACATACCGGATATGTACATGTAATGTGTATGTATCAGCCAGACAATCGTGCACATACCCGACAAATACATGTAATGTGCACTTATCACTTAGACAACATGCACATACCGGGCATACACATGTAATGTGTACGTACCTGTCAGACAACGTGCCAATGCCGAACATGTGCATGTCCTGTGTACGTACCAGTCAGACAGCGTGCAAATGCCGACCATGTAAATGTAATGTGTACGTACCAGTCAGACAGCGTGCAAATGCCGGACATCGACATGTAGTGTGTACGTACCAGTCTGACAGCGTGCACATACCGGACATGTACATGTAATGTGTACGTACCAGTCAGACAGCGTGCACATAACCGACAAGTACATATAATGTGGGACGTACCAATCAACAGCGTGCACATACCGGACATGTACATGTAGTGTGTACGTACCAGTCAGACAGCGTGCACATACCGGACATGTACATGTAATGTGTACGTACCAGTCGGACAGCGTTGCAAATGCCCGGACTTGTACATGTAATGTGTGCGTACCACTCAGGCAGCGTGCAAATGCCGACATGTACATGTACTGTGTACGTACCAGTCAGACATTGTACACATACCGTACGTGCACATGTAATATATACGTACCAGTCATACAGTGTGCAAATGCCAAACATGGACATGTACTGTGTACGTACCAGTCAGACAGCGTGCAAAAGCCCAACATGTACATGTAATGCGTACGTTCAACTCAGACAGCGTGCACATTCTGGACATGTACATGCAATATGTACATACCAGTCAGACAACGTGCACATACCGAGCAGATGACGTGTATATACCGGATAGGTAACGTTTACATACCGGACAAGTAATGTGTACATATCGAACAGATAATGTGCATGTACCGGACAGGTAACAATTGTATGTGTGATACCGAACAGATGACATGTATATGACGGATAGATAACGGTACATACTTAACAGATAACGTGTGCATACCGAACAAGTAACGCGTATTATCACCAAATCAAGTGAATTCTGCTGAGAAAAAAGCAAACAACATTTAAAACCTTCTTATGATTCAAGGTCTTTGTCTATAAAAATGTGTATAAAATATACTTATATATTTGCGAGGTGCAGATAGCTTATAACTAGCCACTAACATTAGGAACATTTACTTGATTAGCCCTGAACTATCGATGATTGTTTTTCACATACTAAAAGCAAATTTGAGGCGGACGAAGATTTGGTATGTAACGATAAAGATTTTAAGACTTTACAATCACAGAGATTACAGGACGTGATCGTGACCAATGGTTGAATAGAATAGCAAAGTTGTCAGCTGATTGGCTACACAGATCAGTGTTTTTGCCTTAGACAAAAGAAACTGATTGCTAAAGAAACACTCAACTGGCATTCGGAGAACCATATGGTTTTATTTGCAGTAGACGAGAGAAAAAAAAAAACTCGAGCCGTGTTGGTTGTCAGTTTCATCCCTGGGATAACGAACCCAGGTCCATTCGTGACGCGATTAGGGACGTGAAAATTAAATCAAGCGCCCGTTATTTGCGCGGGGATATTTCTGCGGGCTTCTTCTGCCAGGATGACCGACTCGCGGAGAAAAATATTCCGCCTCGCCTTTATTTCATCTGAAAAAGGAAATAACGTTGTTGAGGCCCCAGGCCCGGGAGACATCATAATTTTGGCGCATTCAATTACAGAACCTCTTTCACTGAAATTCCCTAGTGAGAACAATAAGAAATTGTCTTGCTCCAGGAGGGTTATGCCGGATTCCTATCCCAGCGCATCGCCCTCATCGATTGCCATCCACTCGTTACCTCAAATATTATATGGTAAAAGATTCCAGATTTGAAGAGCTTATCAAAATATTGTGAAATCTCATACTATTGCAAGGGACTCCACCGGGCTGCAAACCCCGACCAATGAATGAGCTATGTACACAGCGATAACCTCTGACCTCCATCGGTTTGTCCTCTCTGGCTTTTCTTGCGATCTTGCTTTATTATGAACAAGATTCAGGTTGTGTAAATGTTAGGACGGAGATGGAAAGCTTAAGTGGTCGGGAGAGGACGTTGTTGCCGTGATCTTGGTGGAAACAGTAGGACAGCAACGACTAGAGTGTTTTTGTTTCATATAGCGAATCTTTTATATATAAGGTGGTTCTTTTACAAGTCAGGTTTGTTCCGTAAAGTTAAAGCAATGTATATGTGCCGTATCTTCTGCTGCTGTTCTGTTAATGCGAAGGCTGGAATAGGTACTATTTTCTTCATTTCCCCAATGCAATAAAGTTGCCATATCTCCAACTGCAATACTGATTACTACCACAACAGCCGTTGTTTACCGACAAGTATATGTGATGTTGGTTGTCTGACTGGGTTAAACCCGTTTTCTCAGATTAAATATAACACAGTTACTGACTGCTCTTCAATCAGTCTATCGTATGCCTGTCCAACACTTTGTTCTCATTATTTGCCCACTATTTTCTCATCAGTTACTCTTTCAGTGCACTGCTCTTGAAAACTGGGCTATAAGTCTCTTCCTCTGCTATTCTATCTTCCATTCGCTCCTTCAACAACATTACATCTTGTACGGTTTGATCCACTATTGCCACCCACGTCTGTTCGTCCACTAGTTACCCATCCACTTTCCCACTTCTCAGAAAACGCGAAACGTTTTCTTTCAACCCTAATGACGCGTAAAACAATACGATAGTGAAATTATATTGAAATAGGACAATTATTTTAGCATTGCTTGATTATTAATACATTTCATTACTTTTTAATGCCATACAGCAGAATGTTTCACTTAGACGTTCAGGTTAATAGACGGAGGAAACCTGAGTGCTCGGTGTAAACCACCGTTGTTTGACAATCCTAACATGTCTACGGCAAAATCATCAAGAGATGAATTCGAACCGACGACCGTATTGGTCAAACATCTATCAGCGATGCCAGCACATGAGGTCACTGAGCCAGCTTGTAATTGTGAACCATGTCTTGTTTGTGGTGTGGCACGAATAAAAGGAACGCTACAAATTAGACCTGACTCACCCCAGTCCAATGTCGCTCTTAGTTCCGATCACTGATCCAGGCCAGTGTCTGCTACAGGAGTCTTGACGACACGGCGTAAAATGATTTATTCGGTTGCCACGCTAACTCGGCCTGTCTGGGCCTCGCCTAACTCCCAGGATGCCGCCTCTTGTTTCACATTAGCAGATCTGCTTTGATAAAGTTACTGATACTTTAATCTCTGTCATAAATGTTATTTCATAATTTTCTGTTGTGTCATCAATCATACAGACTACTATTAAGACGCCATTGTCTGCGAGCCTATTAACTTTTCATATCTCGGTCAAATATTTCCCCACCATATTGCAATGGAGAATGTACTCGCAGGCCTTTCGGCTCTTAACTAATTGCAGTCAGCCTGAACGTGCCCTCTGATTATTAAATGAAAATGTTCAATACAGTAATTGATGCTATCGGCATGGTTTTTAAATTATTGATAAATCGAAAGTAACGGTACTTAGAATATGATCACAATAAAATATAATTACATTATGATGTATGATGAATAATACGCATGATATATAGGAGCTTCATCCGTGGCTCATGAGTGGTTTCATGAGTGGGGGAAATACGGCAAATCCCAGAGGAAACGATTTAACGCACACAAAATACTCGACAAACTTCGAAAAACCACAGCAGAAGCGTCCATAGGTACCCTTCATATCTCTACAAGATACAAATACATGTACGT
Source organism: Liolophura sinensis (assembly GCF_032854445.1). NCBI lineage: Eukaryota > Metazoa > Mollusca > Polyplacophora > Chitonida > Chitonidae > Liolophura > Liolophura sinensis. Next base: position 29,651,580 of record NC_088302.1, on the reverse strand, counting down.
TATCTTGAAAGTTAAGGGCTTATTTCACAAAATTCCTTCATGAAACCTCTGCCAGTGTTCGAATAGGTTAACTCTTTGGTCAATGGCAAGTTGTCCTTAGCAACAAGACCTTGACGTACAGTTCGGCCAGCGAAGGTGTTTCTGTTCGTTAATTAAAGGTAAAGACGCCATAAGAATGCGAAATGCAGATCCAATGCTCAAATCTAAGGGTTAGTTTTATTGTAACGACTTAATGATTCATTTGAATTTTGTAACCACTATACCATTTTGCTTTTTTTTTGCACTATCTGTCATTGTCTCCAACAAGTTCTTCTCAGGAGAGAAAAAACAATAGTTAAGTGAGAACAAAAAACAGTTTCTTGCCTGGGCAATAGACTTGAGAAAGATGCCTCTATCGTGCTTGTCACACTTATATCTGGGGTGACATCATTGCTGACGGAAGGAAAACATTCTCTTCTGATTTGTTGACAGGCGGATGATAGCCGATAACAAATGGCAGCTTTTTGCAGGATTACATATCAAATTAGACGTCAGCAGAGTTTGCTGAAGGAGCTGCCGCGGAAGAAAATTTCATGAAATATTAACTATTCTAACATACGGCTTCAGTCAAACCGCCGGAGGCCATGCAAACAGCACGGGAAGCCGGTCTGTGTGTTTGGTTCTGGAAGTGTTCTGGCCAATAGAGACTATCCGGAATGTCCAGAGACAAATAGGGGACACTGGTTTACGGACAATTAGCCGCCATTTGTCACACTGCTGTCATAACCCCAGGCCTAGCTAACGACATTATTTATTCAGGTGATCTATTGAAGTACGCCTCTTATCCGATCGCGTGAGTCCATGAGAAACCACAATTCACAGGCTTTGAATGGAGACTGGGGATAATATGCAACTACATCGCGCCGATAAATCTAGAAATAGTCAAATGCTAGTGGTTGTTTGAGCAAATGTCAATCCGCAGTATATAAGTAGAAAATCCATTTATTTAGAATATTTGACTTATACGACGGCGACCATTATTCTGGTCTGAAGAAATCGGACGTAGAGATCCTGGGAATCTCACTACCATTAGTAGGCCGGTGTCAAATCTATATCATGTATTAACAAACTTACTTCTGAATTTTTTTGCTTCCTTTCTGAATCAAAACTAAAACTAGGGTATGTATTATGCACTAGAAAAGTATTCCGCACTTTGATCATGTACATAGGGGCGAATTAAGGATAGGATACAGGTAAGATTTTCTTCGCTTGGACACACGCTAGGTCTGTTCAAACTTAAACTCGAACAGTGGATTTTCTCTGGCTCCACTACTCTAATTGTAAATAAGCTGTCGACAGAGGTCGTTGGTCTAACATGAAGATTGTTGGCCACTGACTGCTCGGCCACTTGACTGACTGCTTGTCCACTGAATGATCGACCGCAGACTGCCCGGGCCAGTGAGTGGTTGGACCTGTGAGTATTCGAGTCGCGGACTGATTGGCAACTCACTGCTCGGGCCACTCATTGGTCAGGCGCTGGATGGTCGGGTACTGACTGGTCGAGACACTGACTGGTTGGATCACTTATTAGTCAGGAGATAGACAGGTTGGGCCTCTGGTTGAGTAAATGACTGCTCGGGTCGCTGACTGCTTGGGCCACTGACTAGTTTGGCGACTGGCTGCTCGGTCCACTGACTGCTTGGCCACTTCACTGACTGCTTCGGACAGGACTCATTAACTGATCGTCAACTCACTGCTCGGGACACTCACTGGTCAGGACGCTGGCTGGTTGGGTACTGACTGGTCAAAACACACAGATTTGTTTGGGCCACTAAATAGTCTGGGCACTGGCTGTTTGGGCCCCTGACTGATAGGGTGTTTTGTCGGACCACTGACTGGTCAAGATACTGAATTGTCAGGCCATTGACTAGTTGGGCCTCAAATCGAGTCAGTAACTGATTGTGCTGCTGATTGTTCATTATTTGGTCGGGTAAATGACTGCTTGGCCACTTTACTGACTGCTTGACAGATTGGTTTGGGCCACTGAATAGTTTGGACGCGGGTTGTTAGGTCCATTAACGGTCGGTTAACTGACTGCCTGCTCGCCAATTGTTTGGCCTCAGATGAGTCGGGTTCACTGCATGTTGATGTTCCTTTTAGTCTGGGTAACTTTTATATCAGCCGGGCCATCGATTCCTCACGTCATGACTGGTCGGGCCACTGATAGGGAAGGCTTCTCATTCTTACATATGTCACGTGTTGATCAGGTTTCGGCCTGGGAATATTGTGTGGCCAGTATCAGTCTTCAAGGTGTCACAGTCGGATGACGGGTGTGATGCCACTGAGATAGAAATCCTTTTTCAAAACTGTGAAAAATGACAGCTCCCGTTTATGCCGGCACCACAATTGCATCCAGTGGATGAGAGGAAAGTACACAAGGCTGGAATGGCATGTTTAGGTTTTGTTACGACCCAAACTGTCTGTATTATAAAGGGATGGCTTGTTCGAAATACACGACAGTTTAGCCGCACAAAAAAGTAACCAAAACCAGCAGATTTTATTTTACAACAATTTATTAGCTTAACAAGAACATATAATAAGACTTATACAAATACTAAAGTACTTAAGTTTAACAAGAAAGGATAGCAGTATCTATACAAATACTAAAGTACTTACGGTGTCAAGCCCAAACGGACGCATATATTCTACAATATATATACCACACAGGCATAAATGCTCAGAGGCAAATCCACAAGAGGGAAAATCCACAGTATAATTGAGTGTATGACGAAATATACACAAAATTCCACAGACAGGGTCCGTGTACTAATAGGCACAGTGGATACAAGAGCACAAATTAAACATACAAGTTCAGACTGAACAAGTGCTCGGTGGAGATAGGATATAACAAAGCCAGAGGCTATAGAGACACCAAATTTCAGCACAAAAGGCCTACTAAAGTAATACACAGCGAAAGCATCCAAACTCTCAATAATTCTCATTTTTTTGTTCTCTGTTCTCCCCCGTCTTATATAGCTTGGTGGAATTGTCCAGAATAAAAAAATTCCTGAACACTTGATGTAAACAAACAGGAACCGAACTGAGCGCATGCTGGAATATTCTAAGGTAGAGGCAGACAGCACTCCCTGAACTTAGCATATGTAAACAGTGGCAAGCTATATTTAGAAACTGACGGCAGTCGTGCACATAACAGTTTTTAAATTCTAATACAGGCTACTTCTGTAGCTAAACAAGCAAGTCACTTTTTCGACACTCAAGTACTTGAAAGAGTTAATTTCTGTGCTGTAACTTGACTTGATCTGCATTTGTACAGATGCACTTGAACTGTTAGCTTTCGACGATCGCATTCCTTCCTGTAGATGAAAGTGTTCCTGAGAACACAATGCACGTTTAATTGCTACACTATGCATATGTGGCCTATAGATGTGTGAGTTTATATACTATTATAACTAAAGACATACAGCATAGATAGTAAAACCAGAGCAGCGACAACAGCGTGATATAGCTTGGGAATGGTCACACCTTCGCGGTGAAATGCCTGTTGTCCATTTACGACATTCAGGGTTTTATTCAAACTATTCATGTAAATGCTTAAACAGTATCAAATTACACCCCCCCCCCCCCCCCTTCGAACCATGGCCTAAGCAGAATTGGGTGAAAAAATGCAGAGATGTTAATTCCAATATGTTTATTAGACGTCACTGGTCTGGAAATACTTAAAACACCGTGTTGTCTATCGAGGACGGTCAGTCCATCAGCACAAACCTGGTTTATGCAGGGATACATTGTAATTAAAGACGTACAACACAGAGAGTAAAATCAGGGCAGCGACTAAGCAAGATCCAAGATCTGCTTTGTAGGCCGAAGAAGCAAATATTTCATTCATTTGTTGCAACGCTATATCATGTATGTAGAACACATTCTGCAGCACAACTAACAGAGCAACCATCCGTAGTTTTAGTTGCCTCTGACAAAATGTTACAAAATCGTGGCCCAACAAAAAAAGAATTCATAAAACATAAATTTTCGGGAGCTACATTTATAATCCATTACGGATCGCATGCCTACATTAATCGCTGCCATAAGTCTCTGCATGAAAAATAATCATTATTTATTCATGGATAATAGGGAGCTCTTTAGGCCAGATATGATTGCGTGACATGGGCTATTTTTTCATATATCGCCCCAAGGCGGAATCCTGGATGTTGCCACAGAAACGCCGACGAAGTATCTGTAATACATGTGTAGCTCATTTTAAAGCTTGGGGCAAGAAAAACTACAACGAATGATATCATTACATGGTGATTGATTGTTAATCCGGGGAACGAGTTTCAACTGTATGACGCCAGCGCATAGTTTCATTTTGTAGATGCATTTATTCTTTTGGTGGCAATATGTGGCAAACTGGAGCCATTCGTAAAGCGGTTACAGACAGACTTTCATCACGAGATATGACAAGCATGGGGTAACATGCTTACGTGTGTACGCTGAGATACGTGTGTACGCTGAGAACGTGTGAATGCAAGACATGGTATGACGGTTCACGTGGATGTCATTTCATAAAAAAAGGAAATGTTTGTCTCCGATCCAAATCCTCCGCTTACCTTCTGCACTACGGCTCACGTATTATGAAGTTTATAATAATAGTTCGGATTTCTTTGTAGAATAGGATATAAATGTGTTAATAAAAACTCATTCCCGTATTCGCTATTGTGTGTTACTACATGTATACAGTTTTATCCGAGTTAAATTACCGGGGACCGGCTGAGGAGGTCACATGATCATGAAAACTGTTTGCACCAGTCCAGTGTTATGACACACGGGCAATAGAAGAGGTTACATGACTATAGCAGCCGTTCGCATAACTGGGGGTTGGTAGAGAAGATTAAATTACCTTAACAGCCATTTGCAGGCACGAGCGATACAGTAGAATTTAAATGATCACAGCAGCTTTTGACATATACCTCTTTATATTAGTGGGGACAAATAAAGGATGTTACGTGGCCATCACAGTCGACTTGTGACTGTTTACATTAATGGGGGCTGGTAAAGGATGTTACGTGGCCATCATAGCCATTTATTTGTGACTGTGTACATTAATTTGGACTGATAAAGGAAGTAACATGACCACCCAACACAGCCGTGTACCTGTGAGTGTTTACATTAGTGGGCGGGGGGGGGGGTGGTAAATGATGCTATGTGGCCACTACAGCCGTTTACCTGTGACTGTTTACATTAATGGGGTCGGTAAAGGATGTTACGTGGCCACCACAGCCGTTTACTTGTGACTGTTTATATTAATTTGGACTGATAAAGGAAGTAACATGACCACCACAGCCGTTCCCTTGTGACTGTTTACATTGGTGTGGACTGGTAAAGGATGTTATGTGGCCACCGCAGCCGTTTACTTGTGACTGTTCACATTAGTGGCGGTCGGTGAATGATGTTATGTGGCCACCACAGCCATTTACTTGTGATTGTTTACATTAATGGGGGTCGGTGAATGATGTTACGTGGCCACCACACCCGTTTACTTGTGACTGTTTACATTTACTTGGACTGATAAACGAAGTAACATGACCATGACTACGGTTTGCCTGTTACGGTTTATATTAGTGGTGACCGCTTACATGACTGTTTGTGTCAGTATATATGTAAGTATGTATACTTGGGGTTTAACGCCCTAATTAACATGTTTTCAGTCATATGACGACCAATTCATTAGGTGTGTGTACATATACTGTGTCTTTATGTGACAAGGTGAACCGATGCCACCATACAGCTTCACCACTGAAGTATCATGCCGAAGACACAGGATATAACACCCCACCCGGTCACATTATACTGACACAGGACCGACCAGTCCTATTTCCTTGCTCCAGCCTCTAAATGCTGAGCGTAAAGCGAGGCAGCATCAAGTGCCATTCTTAAAGTCTTTGGTATTTGATCAAGGGGTCTCTCAACTCCGAGGGTGGCGGGGAATGGGTTGGGGAGAAGAGGGGTGGTCACTCTAACCATTAGGAACATTCGGTCCGTTTGTGTTATTGTGGATGTGTAGAGGAGGTAATATGACGACAGCAGCCGTTTTCCGTCTTGTAACGGTTTATTTCGGGACTGTACGTGGACGTGTGCGTGTATATCGGGCCATAGCTTGGGCGCGTTGTTAAGTGCAGATTCGCGATAATTCACATGCGTTGTTCTAATGAGTTGGGACAGGTAGATGTGGTGACTTGTCTATGCCAACTTCTGGTATGTGTCTGCTCAGCTTGGTAAAGGAGGCTGCATGTCCAACGACTGTGACAAACCGAAACTTCTTTACCGTAGTGTATTTATTGTCCGTGGATATATTGTATTTCCTGCGGTTAGGAGGTCATGCCTCCAGATATTGTCGTCGTATCGATCCACGTTTGCGCACGTGGCCATAAGTTAGCTTTTATGGCTTTCTGAGAGAAGGGAGGCGAAACTGTGGCCAGAGTCGATCCGGCTCTGAAGAAATATGCTCATTGCCGCGGAAAGTCTCTGTAGTTACAAGAATAAATTGCTTCACCCCGCATAACATTCGCTGGGAAATAAAAGAGTGGATGGCAATTTCATCAACTCTTCCGAATTCGACTTCATAAAGAATTCATTATGGATTTTGGTGTCATATTTTATTCCCTATTTGCACTCTTGTCATTCTGCGCCGTCAGTTTCAATCCAAACTGGATCGATTTCGCATTTGCATCTATGTCTGTGCGTTAATATTGACGTCTACTGAGCTCCATAGTATTGTCTGGGACACAGTGCGATATGCTCGAGATAATGACCATGTTTCTGCAAATAATTACATCTTATTCCATTAACAGTTATTCGTATATCAACACATCCGATTCTAACGGTATCATCGGACTTCATGTACAGTGTACGACCGTAACTGTAATATCACGAAAAGTCTGGTAATAGTCCAAAGTCCACGAAGGTTGTGGACCAGTTTGAAGGAAATAACATAGCCCACACCACCATCGTGTTTAGAAAATCATATTGTATGCACGTGCCTATAATACATCCTTAATACAGCAAATGTGTTATTATAATACGTTAAAGTCTATTATACATGTATAATGTGGGAAGTTTGTAAAACGTTTGTATTGAACTGTTTGTATTGTATTGAATGTGTAACTGAACTGCTGATTTAATGGAAGAAAAAACATGTGCTGATTTCATAAAAATAAAGCGTTTTGAGATTAGATAATACTGTGTGATACGCGTTGTAAATTAACAACGAAATACTCAGTACCTCCGCGTACAGAACAGATATTTCAGATAGAAAAATAAAGAACCACAAATTATATGTATGTATTGAAAAGATGGTGTCAATGCCTGCAACAGAACTGAGGCTGGGTTGGATTGATTTAAAAATAAACTAAAATAATTTGTTTAATCTGATTACATATTAACGAAATAAATTTGTCATCATTCATGATTACATTTCTGTAAAGCAATGTTCCATCTCGGGACTCCAGTGCAGGTCACGTATAGCTTGGTGATAGTGGACTTTTGGGGCTAAACCTGGCAATTTATCTCCCAGATAGAAGGGCTTCTTGATTGTTATGATCAAGTATTTCTATTTCCGATCAACTTCATCTTAAAAATCCGGGAAGTTCTCCAGCTTATTCTTGCTTCTGACTTTATAGAACACAAAGCAGCTGTGGTGATCAATGCCATAATGAAGAATTTTTCATTTCAATTGGCAGAATGCGTATACTCCCTCACCACCATGCACAATGACAGGAAATAGTTGTTGGATCAGTCCCTAAAAATGCACTACGTTTTAAGTTCGATCCTTCTCATTTAGAAAGTGAACTGCTTTTGATTTGCTGGGATAAAGATGGTATATATAACAGACCCACAATTTTGGCACTGCAGTTCGTTAGAATGTATGGAAAGAAAAACGACAGTGGACTGAGTCCATAAATGTATAATATTATAAGTGTTGCTGTTTGTGAAAATACAGTACGACTAAAATTACTGTACATCTTTCTGGTTTAGGCTAGTTGGAAATTTCGGACAAGAAATTATAAATTTGCGCAAGAATTCATGTTAGCAGACCATATCAACATACTGGAATGTGCGGAAATAGTTGACATTTTATCATGTTTCTCATAAACTTAGTTCTAAAAACAATATCGGGTCTTTACAATACGAAAGCACAAAATGAGTGGCACACCCCTGAAGTAGCTTTACCTTTGAAGTACTTCCTAAAATATAAACTACATTATTCGATGGTAAACATGAGAATCAGGATGACGCACGTTAGAAGACAAACAAGGACTACCCGTGTTCTGTATATAGGGTTTTATCATAACAAAACACTTAATATGTCCTCCTTGATATGTCTTCGAAAATCGAAGACAAAACTCGCAGAAACCCTCCAGTGGAGTTATATTCTTGAGTGTTTTGCAAACGTCTCCGCCACGTTGATCCAACAGCCAGAGCACCGGAAGGCAAATTGGAGGATCGCAAAGCGGAGCTCGAGACACGCGATCAAAATTTGTGGCCGATGGTCACAGCGATACCAGCCAGGAATCCGCCCATCAGGAGTTATCGATCTTTATTCCTTCGCGCTCTTCTCTCTCTGCGCACAGATTTGTCACAGTCGATGTTATCGCGGGTGTCGGGCACGAGGAATCCGGTTATCGCCAGGTTATCGCTGGAACTATTACACTCTCTGACGACAGAACATGGGTTTGCAATTCTTGGCTTAAGGTCTCAGAACAACAATACCCGTGTTTTTAGCACACGTAGCTTATGGGATGTCAGATTCCTTTAGTCTTTCGTACATATTGTAGTAATGGTGAAAAGCTTTGGTGGACTTTGTTGAATACGATTATTATAGTGCTGCACAGAATAAAGCGTTAATGGCTTCCACTGATCATGGGAATCCTTGAAAGTGCTTTAATTCTGTTGAAAGCTTTTGAAGGCCTTGGATGTCTTTGAAACTAATTCATTTTGGGATAAGTTCTTGATTTTTCAATGTTAAAGATCAGTTATGCTGGAAATGGACTGATAAATAAGCTACCAAAATGGTATCCTTGAATTTTATCTTAGATAGTGGGTGCTACTTTTATCCTATAAAAGCCAACCGTTTCTTCATTTTAGAGTTCTTTTTCCAAATTCATTGACGGAATAGTCCAAGTATACAACAGAAGGAAATGCATGATTTCTGGTTTCAGGAGCCCCTCTGATGGGACGGTTCTCCTGAGTAGCTTTTACGGCCAATCCAAAAACACATCCAAATCTGATCAAAGGGTACATATGACGCAATTGGCAATAAGCATTTTATTATAGGCTTAAAGGGGAAGAAAACTTTTAAAAATGACACTATAGGCTGAAAAGAGCATTTTTTTTCTATCTGGTGGTGCCTGCTGCATAATTTTGCCATTTTTCCTCGCCACACACGTAAAGCCTAAAAAAGGCAAAGCTGGCATAAATCGCGTCCATCGCGTCCTTCACCTTTAACACCCCGTAATTTATGCTGGGGGTGTGTTTCCTCTCAGCCGGTGAGAGTCATTAAAATTGACGGCTTGTAAGTGTAAACTCGGAACCTACGTCCAACATTTCGGTGTTCCGATCGTCAAGCGGAAAACGAACTGTACTGTTCGCTACCTTCCGGGAAGAAGAGTTCTACCGTAAATGTAAGAACTGCACTTTGGCGGTTCCCGACGGCAATTCTCCTCCTGACACAGAAGGTTTCAGGACTAGTTCTTACGCAAAATGGAGTCGCCCACAGCGGACTTTAGCGCTGACTTTATTTATAATTTATCAACGTGAGGTACATATTAGAATTTTTTATGACATGCACCTGCGATGAAATGCATACTGTTTTGAATAGTATTTGATTGATATTTAAATTTTCTTTAAGTTATTCTTTCTTCTAATTGTGAATAATAAATATTTGAATAAACTACAAGCCGGATGAAAAACTTCAACCGCATTCGGAATCTGTTTATAAAACCGATTCGATGTTTCTATCACAATGCGATAAACTTTTTTCTAATCGATCTCGAGAACTTGATTTTCTTAGATGTTGCCTCAAGTCAACATACCGCAGAAGTGACGAAGTCGTACTAAGACGCGAGACTGCGCAGGTGCATGCAAAGTGAGTTTGTGCTTGCCTGTTAAGTCAAAGCTTTGCCAAGACGGAGGGGGGGTCCATAGCTGCTGGCGTCATCGATTGAAAGGTTTCAGAGTTATTCGTCCGATCTTTGGCTATTGCATCAGAGTCACGTAAAATGTCTTCTGGCCGGCTTTTCTGCTACTATTGAGTAAACACTCTTGATTTTATAACTCATTATGAGAGGACAACCAGCAGAATCCCTGCTGGAAAGGACTTGTGTGGCCTGGGGAAAAGATTGGGATGAGATCATGGGGTTTGGGGGAGGGGAAGCTATTTGCAGGAAGGTTGGGAAGGCTGATCATACAGACCGCTTCAAACAATACTAAATTTTAAGTTGATCATAAAGTATTTTTACACCGTACTCAAGAGTATTTCACTGATACGACGGCAGCCAGCATGATGGTGGGAGGAAAGCGGGGAGAGCTCGGGGAAAACCCACGCCCATCCGCAGGTTGCCAGTTCATGTAAGAATGTACTTGAAATAACGGAATAGGATGTTCCATATAAGCCTGGGAATAACTGTGGCGAAATAGGATGTTTTATGTAAGGCAAGGCCTAGGATATTCTAGATGAAATAGGATGTTTTATGTAAGGCAAGGCCTAGGATATTCTAGATGAAATAGGATGTTTTATGCGGTAAGACTACATGTAGTCCTGACATTGACGAAATATTATGTTTAACGATTGATGATATACATGTGTCGACCCAAGGTTGATGATAAACATGTATAGATCTAAGGTCGGTGATATACACGTGTCGACCCAAGGTTGATGATATACATGTGTCGACCCAAGGTTGATGATAAACATGTATAGATCTAAGGTCGGTGATATACACGTGTCGACCCAAGGTTGATGATATACATGTGTCGACCTAAGGTTGATGATATACATGTGTCGACCTAAGGTTGATAATATACATGTATAGACCTAAGGCTGGTGATCTACATGTGTCGACCTAAGGTTGCTGATATACATGTATAGACCTAAGGTTGATGATAAACATGTATAGACCTAAGGTTCATGATATACATGTATAGACCTAAGGTTGATAATGTACATGTATAGATCTAAGGTTCATGATATACATGTATAGATCTAAGGTTCATGATATACATGTATAGATCTAAGGTTGATGATATAAATGTGTCGACCTGGGTTGATGATATACATGTATAGACCTAAGGTTGATGATAAACATGTATAGATCTAAGGTTGATGATATAAATGTGTCGACCTAGGTTAATGATATACATGTGTCGACTTAAGGTTGATGATATATATGTGTCGACCTAAGGTTGATGACATACATGTGTCGACCTAAGGTCGGTGATATACATGTATAGACCTAAGACTGGTGATCTACATGTGTCGACCTAAGGTTGATAATATACATGTATAGACCTAAGGTTGATGATATACATGTATAGACCTAAGGTTGATGATATACATGTATAGATCTAAGGTTGATGATATAAATGCGTCGACCTAAGGTTGATGATATACATGTATTCTGTTTCATGTAAGAATAGACCTTACTTTAAACCTATAGGTTATTTCACACAAGATTAGATAGTTTCTATCAGATAAATCTCCACATTATGATCATACATGCCTTTTGTTCTGTACCCAACAGTTCTTTTATTATTTTTAGCGCTATGGTAAAGGATTTTCGGAAGGCCTGGCCGCAAACTTGCCGTCGTATAAGTGAAATATTCTTGAGTACGGCATAAAACATCAATCAAATAAATAAGAAATTGACGATTTTCACTCGCTCGATGGTGGTCATTTTTATGGGTGAAGGGAACCCGAGAGTCCTGTGTAAACAAGTGTTCGTATCCAATAATTATAACTGGGCCTAATACTCACATATAATGCAGTTGCATAGATTGGTAGATTGGACATAGTGCTTGGGCCATGATATTAGCATGGCTGGGGAATATCAGTTGTGTAGTGTAATGACATTGCCGGGACTGGATAATGATATCATTATGACCGTGTAGCTATGTCAGCATGGCTAGGTTATGGGTTAACCAGGGTTATATAATGATACCAGCAGATCTGGGTATTGATATTAATAAAACTATGTCATGATATTAGTAGGACTACGTACTGATATCTGTAAATTCCAGAAAACAGATGGAAGTAACCATGTATAAAAGTTAATATTTTTAAACTTTTAAAAAATCGACAAATTTAAAGAAGACATGTATATTTTCATCTTATTTCTATGCAGGTAAATATTCTTAAAATTACGAAATGACCCTAGAAAACAGTGTGAGTTTTGTGCAGGCAGGAAAGGATCTGTGATCATGCCACGCTTCATATCTCCTTCTTTTGTTCTAAGTTTAATGAACACAGGATATCTTTGTGACTACCACATCCCAATGCCGTTATTTTTTTCCTCTTGTTTGCCTGTTAAGAAAGCTTAAATGCATTCATAGGAAACTAGCCGTCACTTTTAAAAGCCAAATGCACATAATGGCGTAATAAGCCGCATTTTCGCCATGACACTCCATACATCAGCGATAGGCGGTGTTTAGAGAAGCAGTTGAAGACAAGCGTCCATCACAGTCGTTAGCCGTAATGCTGTTCCAGGCTGAATAAACCCAATATATGTCGTCAAAACAGGCGGCTGTCTTAATAAGCTGTCAACCTAATAGGATGTCGTTAAAGTATAAGCATGATTGACGATCATAATGTACAGGAATAGAACAAAAGAAAGGCAAAACATTTCTGAAAATTGCTAATGAGATTTCATCTTTTTTTTCTAGCCGAAAAGATGACGATAGCCGTGGGGATATGCGGCCATATGCCTGGTGCCACCACGATTTGATAACATAATAATAGATTATAAACATCGTCTTTTCAATCAAAATTTGCCCTGGTATTTGAGCCCGCTTTCTTAGCCGCAACCCCAAAACAATATTTCCCGGAGTGAGTCATCCAGAAAGATAAATTTCCTTTCCAGAGCTGTTTGAGAGTTGTATCTCTCGTCCACGGCAATCCCGTGTAGAAGATTATGTTTGCTTTGCAATCTATGTCTATTAAAGACGTAAATTCAATTTGCAGAGACATTGAAACATGATAGGTTTGTGTTGACATCAAAAGGTGAATCCCGTGCGAAATAATGAATTGTGGGTTACCGGGTATGCCTCCAATTATAGACGTCTTTGGCAATTTCCTACGCTGTAGGCACGTGTAAATCTCTTTTTGGGAATATATTATAATTGATTAACTAGGCAATGTCTTCTAGATAGATGATTGATGGCAATGATTGTTTTCACTTGTCAGCAAAATGATGATCACGTTGATTTATTTCGATTTTGGTGCCATGAATCAAGATTTTGTCATAAATCGTTTTTTTTTTGTTGTTTTCCTCATGCATGCACATTTGTGTAGGTATACATATACTTTTTATAATTTACCACATGTAAACTGATCATATGAAAAAGTCGTTAATTACATCATTAGTTGTAGGTGTTGGTCTACCTTTTAATTTTTCGTACAACGTGCAATGTCTAAAATGAATGAAATGAAATGTTGTTTTCCTCATGCATGCACATTTGTGTAGGTATACATATACTTTTTATAATTTACCACATGTAAACTGATCATATGAAAAAGCCGTTAATTACATCATTAGTTGTAGGTGTTGGTCTACCTTTTAATTTTTCGTACAACGTGCAATGTCTAAAATGAATCTGGTTATATACTGTGAGAGGGATTTCTTTCTTACCTCGACCATTACCAGTGAATAATGCTTTTAAAAACACATACATGTGGATTATTCAAATGATGTCACGTTTCGTTTTTTGTTTTCTCCCTCTTTTAAATAAATTTACTTAAAACCAACCGTTGACGGCTTCGGGCGACCAATACAGAGACTTGGAGTCGTGATGGTAAAGATTTCATAGGCTATTACAGAAACAGTTCAGTAGACTGTATTCTACCCGGATAAACTAAATTGTGTGAAAGTGGACAATTGGACTGATTAGATGCCAGCGGCTTAGCGATTACTTCTACCTAAAAATACACATGGTCGTTTACTTCTTACCGATAAGTGTATACTGTAGATTCCAGACAGACGTTCACTCAGGGAATTTGCTCAAAACGCCTTTGCTGTGAGAGTAATATGAGAGAGGTTTTTTTATTTTAACGCAATCCTCCTGTTTGGCCAACAGTCCAGGATCCAGTGTCCTGGAAAGATATCAAGACAAATGCGCGGTCGAATTAGCGACGGCAAGTAAACCGACATTGCGCTAAAATGTGGAAGGATCTCAAGTCATATGAATGCCCACCACAAAATGAAGAATTGGTCTCCGAGCAATCCGAGAGGAAAGACAGGCCCGAGAATTCAGTCGGCTGTGCTAACGCCGGGTGTTTATTATTCCTGTTCACGATTTAAGCTAACAAAGTGGAAAACTTTGGATCGAACCAAGATTCTTCAAATGGAAAAATCGCAAACGTATATACCCCGCCTGCCATACCTCAGATGGAACAGAAGAAATGTCGTTTTACGCAACTGGAAATAAAAGCGGTAGGAAAGCGCCGTTCTGACTCCAGCAAACACAACATCCTTCATTATCTGGTCTTTACAACGCTAAAATATCAAGGCAACGTTATAAATCGCCATCGATCTTTATTACAGCAAACGTAGCTAATATTTGCCACGGCATGTTTTGTCAATAGAGACATCATTACTGTCATATGAAGGGGAATTTTGTTAAGTACAAAGAAATTTTCCATAATGGAACAATCCACTTTGTGAGAAATCCTTGTCGACAGAGCCCGCCCGCTCCCCGCTGTGTGCATTGGGACGATTAGCAATATGGACGCGGTCTCTGGGGCATGTATTAAACCTCTTATACCCAAGAAAACATATCGCCGGTCGACTTGCTAATTTAATTGTCTCACCTCGAGCCGATGGAATCCATACAACTTGAGAAAACTGGTCGCTGAGTCGACACGACACTCACATTACTTATGGTCGGTGCTAGCCGCATTTATATACCGCCCCGTGTTCCGGCAGGACAGCATACTATGAAACATGTCAATGTACCAACGTGGTTTATAACCATCTTTACACAGTATTGTCGCTGACTATGTTCCACTATCCTAAAACATTTGTAAACATTAATGTCCGATGTAAGAGAGGCTGTAATGGCGGGGTCAGTTAAGATAGTGAACTCACATCGGCGGTAACAAATACCCGGAACTCTCCGGGGATTCGGCCAGTTGTCACACTTTCCCAAGCGGTCTGCAATTTGCAGATTGCAAAGCTACTAATTGGATCGACTTCCCCGCTGTGTTGTCAAGACGTAGGCCGACAACAATATAATTACCCTTTGCGAGTAGCTTGTCTGTCGAATTCTCCCCCCTTGCGAATTGCGACGTGTACATTTTCTAATGGCTCCCACTGTCTACCGTTGAAATCTGGACGCGTTTAACTTAAGTTTATGGATCAGGTTATTGCGACATAATATCCTATTATGGACAACACAATGCTCCGTTACATCAACTAAGTAAAACTCTTGTCATGTATAGCACAATAGGATGAAGCAATGATATAATCTAGTCTGCCCTCGCTCTGAAAATATAGTATTCTATCAATTTCATGTATTAAATATAAAGTGTAAAACAACAGCTTCACATCAACAAATCAGATAAACATCATGTAGAAGACGCAGATTTTGGTCTCTTTCTCAAGTACTTTAAAGGAGTACTGTTGCCAGATTTATTTATTTATTTGATTGGTGTTTTACGCCGTACTCAAGAATACTGATACGACTGGCGGCCAGCATTATGGTGTGAGGAAACCGGGCAGAGCCTGGGGGAAACACACGACCATCTGCAGGTTGTTGCCAGACCTTCCCACCTACGGCCGCTGAGGAAGCCAGCAAGAAAACATCTTCAACCAAATGAAAATAGTTTCCCACGATCCTCATCAGTAAATGACAACACCAATAATAGCAAATAGTTAAAACCAGTTATAAAAGTTATGATCATATTTCGGAAATAACAATCTGATGTATATTCATGAGATGTATGTACAGAGTAGATGACCCCATGTCTCAGTTGATGACGTAGTTTTGGCTGACCAATCTCCAAAATTTATTCCTTTTTAAATAAGACCACAGATTCCTTTCTTAATCCCATCATATTTGCATTATTGAGTTCGATTATAACCCATTAAAGCTTGAACTTGAACTCGACCGCATTGGTGAGAGAATCCTCGGTCACTGCGCTGTGCTAGCGTGCTAGCCAACTGAGCCACGGAGCCCCATGTTGCCTGATAATTCAGAAACTAATAGGTATGTGACCATATCTTTTATGCATATAGTTCAGTACACATGTGGCAAAGAAAGAAAGCTAACTACTTCTCGCAACAAAAGCTTAGCCATGAGTTCTTCGATATGCATATGCAGATAAACCAGTCGACACTAACGTATGTATTTCCGTTACATTTATTCATTTATCATTGGTTTGCTTCAATGGTGTTTCACCCTGCATTCGAGCATGTTTTTTTACATGGAGGAAACGGGAGTGCCCAATGTAAACCTCCGCACTTCCCTATATACCTGATATACAAACCACCTTACTTCAAGCCGCAGCCGAACAAATGCAAGCTTATTATACTAATTAGAGATATAGCCTGATGGGAATTTACTCCAGTTAGGGTTAATTATAAACTTCAACGATGAGCCCCGGTTCCCTTCCATCATAATGTTGGCCGCCGTCGTATAAGTGAAATATTCTTGAGTAGGGCGTAAAAAATCAAATCAAATAAATCAATAAATAAATCAAGCAATCAATCAATTAAATAATCAAAGATGAGCACATAAACAGTTGTGTTCGACGACATGACAAAACCAGTATCCAAAATGCTTTCATTTTTAAAACCTTGAAAAAAATACGCACTTTATCTTGCACCCAGAAAGAAATGCTCAAATAGATGTTTTTTTCTAAACATTTTGCATAAAGGTGACATGTTGACCGTTTCAGCCACTTCACTTTGCCAGAAGCTAATGTGCCCTCGTCAAAGGGTGAGAAGCAAATATCTGATGAACAAAGTATGCATAATTCTCATGGAAAGTAAGTCTATCATTGTATAATAAATATACGTATATAGACGTTGTAATAAAAGCCGGCCATTAGCACAGCCTACTGCTTGTGCTTGCTACACGTGGATGGCGACTGTGTATTGTTGTTTGCTAATTGTATTGCATATCATATATCAATAAATATACTGTATAATTCAGAGAGGCTTTATAAATGATGTGGAATAAATGCCGCAGAATGACAAACGGATGTCGATTATTTATTCATGATTCCTCCCATCGGGCTCCAGGCTGTGAAAACTAGCATCGTAATAAAACAGATGACTTTGACCTCAAGCAGACATTTGCTATAAAGGGGAAACTGTTTGAACAGAAAGTCCATATTTTTTAACTGTGCTTTTCGATAAAGGCTACATCCATTGTTCAAACTTCATAACAGAGGAAACATTAGCTTCATGAATGTGGGCTTCTCTTGTCAAGCCTCAAATCCCCTGTTGTCCACACGCTTTCTGCCTGAGGACGTTCTGCTCTACGCTCTGCCAAGCAGACCTTTTAATTCCAGCTGCGGTGGTGACATTATTTTGATTGCCCATGTGTCATATCAGTGAGCTGTTTGTACTCTATCAGATATCAAGGGACAAACTACCTGAAACGTGATAAAGACAGAGGCAACCCCGTATTTAACAAGAAACGTATTTTCAATGCGAGTTCAACACCAGCTCCTGATGGCATTATCTCTGGTCGACTGTGACAAGGTCTGTTAGAAACCTGCAGGAGGCTGTGGTTTTCCTGGAGCCCGGTTTCTTCCCACTGCAATAATGGTCGCCGTTGTAAAAGTGAAGTGTTTTTAACAAATAAAATAAAATAAATATTACTAAGTTACAATAACCGGGGATCAGATGTCTAGCAAATTCATATAAATAGTTAAAACTGACCTAAAGATTGAAATAGATAAATGCATGTTTACTTGATTGATGTCTAACGCCGAACGTTGTACACCATGACAATATTTGTATATGCAGAGAGAGTCAGATGAAAAACTCCACGCCGCGCCGGGACCAAAATAAGCCTCTCACGTGAGGCAGCTTTGAACCCACGATAGCTGATTAGAGCCCGTAATCTTTCAGGAGGGTAGAGTGCATTGTTCAGACAGCAAGTAAGATTTCCTTTCCTCCATTACTTTCAACAAGATCAGATAATATAAGCTTACGTCATACAGATCACTGGGTTATTTCATCAATAAGCTTCTTACAACATTCCGGTAACTTCGTATCATATCTATACAGGTCTAACAAAAATAAATTTGTGGATGAATTTCAACCCATTTCCGTTTACTTTAGTCGTTGACTGACAGAAGAAATGAAAGAATAATCCAAACCAGAGGGGGACCAAATGAAGGTGGAAATAGTGCCTACTGCTGAGTGACAAACAAGCATTTTTAAACTAGAAAACGAGACCTAAAAGCAATCTCATCTGACACAACTGAATAAGGCTGTTAACAGTCTCACATTTTCTAACTTACCATTTTTGGACTGCTTTCTCTTACCTAAGACGTCCATGTTTGTGTCGCTGTTTGTGGGACTTAAAAACGACAACGTTTGTGTCGCTGTCTGTAGGAATTAAAACGACCATGTTTGTGCAGCTTTCTATAGGACATAAAAACGACCATAGTTATACTTGTCTCTGTAAACCCTAAAAGCGATCATGTTCCTATTGCTTTCCATAGGACATGAAAACGACCATGGTTATGCTTGTCTCTGTAAAACCTAAAAACGATCATGTTCCTACTGCTTTCTATAGGACCTGAAAACGACCATGGTTATGCTTGTCTCTGTAAAACCTAAAAACGATCATGTTTGTGCAGCTTTCTATAGGTCCTGAAAACGACCATGGTTATGCTTGTCTCTGTAAAACCTAAAACGATCATGTTCCTACTGCTTTCTATAGGACCTGAAAACGACCATGGTTATGCTTGTCTCTGTAAAACCTAAAACGATCATGTTCCTACTGCTTTCTATAGGTCCTGAAAACGACCATGGTTATGCTTGTCTCTGTAAAACCTAAAACGATCATGTTCCTACTGCTTTCTATAGGACATGAAAACGATCATGGTTATGCTTGTCTCTGTAAAACCTAAAACGATCATGTTCCTACTGCTTTCTATAGGACCTGAAAACGATCATGGTTATGCTTGTCTCTGTAAAACCTAAAAACGATCATGTTTGTGCAGCTTTCTATAGGACCTGAAAACGATCATGGTTATGCTTGTCTCTGTAAAACCTAAAAACGATCATGTTCCTATTGCTTTCCATAGGACATGAAAACGACCATAGTTATGCTTGTCTCTGTAAAACCTAAAAACGACCATGTTTGTGCAGCTTTCTATAAGACCTGAAAATGACCATGGTTATGCTTGTCACTGTAAACCCTAAAAACAATCATGTTTCTACTGCTTTCTATAGGACCTGAAAACGATCATGGTTATGCTTGTCTCTGTAAAACTTAAGAACGAATATGTTCCTACTGTTTTCTATAGGATCTGAAAACGACCATGGTTATGCTTGTCTCTGTAAAACCTAAAAACGATCATGTTTGTGCAGCTTTCTATAGGACCTGAAAACGATCATGGTTATGCTTGTCTCTGTAAAACCTAAAAACGATCATGTTCCTATTGCTTTCCATAGGACATGAAAACGACCATAGTTATGCTTGTCTCTGTAAAACCTAAAAACGACCATGTTTGTGCAGCTTTCTATAAGACCTGAAAATGACCATGGTTATGCTTGTCACTGTAAACCCTAAAAACAATCATGTTTCTACTGCTTTCTATAGGACCTGAAAACGATCATGGTTATGCTTGTCTCTGTAAAACTTAAGAACGAATATGTTCCTACTGTTTTCTATAGGATCTGAAAACGACCATGGTTATGCTTGTCTCTGTAAAACCTAAAAACGATCATGTTTGTGCAGCTTTCTATAGGACCTGAAAACGACCATGGTTATGCTTGTCTCTGTAAAACTTAAAAACGACCATGTTTGTGCAGCTTTCTATAGGTCCTGAAAACGACCATAGTTATGCTTGTCTCTGTAAAACCTAAAAATGATCATGTTCTTACTACTTTCCAAAGGACCTGAAATCGACCATGGTTATGCTTGTCTCTGTAAAACTTAAGAACGACCATGTTCCTACTGCTTTCTATAGGACCTGAAAACGACCATGGTTATGCTTGTCTCTGTAAAACCTAAAAACTACCATGTTTGTGCAGCTTTCTATAGGACCTGAAAACGATCATGATTATGCTTGTCTCAGTAAAACCTAAAAACTACCATGTTTGTGCAGCTTTCTATAGGACCTGAAAACGACCATGGTTATGCTTGTCTCTGTAAAACCTAAAAACTACCATGTTTGTGCAGCTTTCTATAGGACATGAAAACGACCATGGTTATGCTTGTATCTGTAAAACCTAAAAACGATCATGATCGTGCTGCTTTCTATAGGACATGAAAACGACCATGGTTATGCTTGTATCTGTAAAACCTAAAAACGACCATGTTTGTGCAGCTTTCTATAGGTCCTGAAAACGACCATGGTTATGCTTGTCTCTGTAAAACCTAAAAACGACCATGTTTGTGCAGCTTTCTATAGGACCTGAAAACGATCATATTATGCTTGTCTCTGTAAAACCTAAAACGATCATGTTCGTGCTGCTTTCTTTAGGACTTAAAAGCGATTAAATTTGTGCAGCTTTCTTTAGGGTCTAAGACGACGATGTTGTGAAGTTTTTGTCGGGCAAAAAATCATCATGTTTTGTGCATTTTACCCAGGGCCTAAAAACGACCATTACATCGGGTGAGAATACATCCCGCCGTTTGTATGGCATAGTTTGTGTACAGTACGCGCCAACTGGGCTGTGAACGTTTTATCTACTCACAGTAGAAATACACAATGTTTTGTCTCTATGCAAAGAACAGCCGTCCCGGCTAAAGTAGGGAGCCCATTAAGGAAATTTCAACTACGTAATGGATAGATGATGAGTCTTGGCCACAGACGCTCGTGTGATGTGAAGTGTGTTGTTGTGACATCAAAGCGAAGCATCCTTTGATTTGTCATATCAGAGACGTCCCTAGACAAGATTGAATGTTATACCATGTGTAATCATTTGCAAATATCACAGAGTAGGCATTCAGCGGTAATAAAAAGCAACCTCCATTACACGCACACCAGCGTGAGCTTGGCAACGTCACAAGCCGGAAGTCCGTTTTCCTCTTCTTTAAACGGTCGATTGAAGCGTCACACCCTTGTTCTTGATACAACCGTTTCAGCCAAACAGAAAGTTCCGTTTCAACCAATCCGCAGTTAACTAAATCGAAACTGGAATCACACGTGTCCTTTGTCACGATTTGGTCTATTGTCGATTTACAGCACCGCGCCCAGTTTAAAAGCTTCTCCCCCTCAAGTGTTCTGGAGCATTTGTCTGATCATTTTGTATGACGATTTCAACACAACGGCTATCGGTTTATAGTACTTCTGTTCTGACATATTCAACACAGGCTGTGCACATGTACCAGGCTTTTCTAATTTCCTCTGTTCCGAGAACACCACTAGACCGTGGGTTACTGACATAAAGAGAGGAATTATATGGAAGAGCTATCTATAGATGGTTTGCAATAGCAGCCATCTTTGAGGCAGGTCTGTTTATATTGCCCATTGTGTACCCTTACCAACCCAGTGGGCAATACACAAACTTACCTCAAAGATGGCTGCCATTCCAAACCATCTATAGCAGAAGTGTCGAGGTATCCCGTAATAGCCCATATGCAAACTGACACATTCTTGCTATTCGATACCGTAGTATACATATGTTAATAACGGGAGACTCACGGATGGCTATTCAAAAGGGGCTACTCCAAATAGCAGTAGGGTAATTCATTTTCGTCTGTCACGGTGCCGGGGCCTCCGTGGCTCAGTTGGTTAGCGCGCTAGCGCAGCGTAATGACCCAGGAGCCCCTTACCATTGCGGTCGCTGTGAGTTCAAGTTTCCCCCTGGCTCTGCCCGGTTTCCGCCCACCATCATGCTGGCCGCCGTCGAATAAGTGAAATATTCTTGAGTACGGGGTAAAACACCAATCAAAAAAATAAATAACTGTCACAGTGCCATGCTTGTGTCTTATCTTGTTGTTTTATGAGCACACATGCACCCATAATTGTGACGTACTAAGAGGAAAGAACAAAAGAATCTATGTCTTTCGGACCGCCTTGTCAGTGGCGGGGTGAAGTTTTACAAGATCCCCACTTAGCCAGCCCTTTGATAATTAAGTTCTTTTCATGTATGTAATTAACACCTTGCATTTGATTGTTTAACCTAACAGCATATTTTTTTATAATCTGAACGCCACACGTGAGAATGTTCCTCAGTAACTTGTCACAGATCGGTGGTTTATTCAGGGCACTCAAGTTTTATCTACAAAGAAAACATCATATGCATGTAAGTGAAAAATTATTGAGTATGATGATGAATAGTTATGCAAAATAGATAAATACATCATAGCTCAAGAAGCGATGTGCTACTGCGAGAGGAATGTTTTATACATAAGTGCCATCAAAGAACCAGGTCGGACTCAAACCAGAAATGTATGAAAATAAATACAACCGTTCATACAGATTCCGTGACATTTGAACACCATGAATATGGAAACCCTAGCATAGCGTTAAGAACAAAACAGTATTTTTAGGTAATATCCATTGATCTCAAGCAAACTGTTAAAATTATTTTTTATTAAAAAACATATGGCACTTCTGTACGACCAAATCATAATGTAGTTCAAAAATATAATAAATTCCATGTCAAAAGGCTAGATATGCATATGCTGCGTGAGGAACCTGCGAGTCGTAAACACTGGAAATTGTGGTTTTAATCTTTAGATGAGCAAAGAATCCAAGAAATCATTCTTGTTTAAACATTGTTATTCACACACGAACGATCTAAAATGAAAAGCTTTGTGAACGATTTCTTCGTGTCATAGACTTCGTGTAATTTACTATATGCACGGACATTTCGACAACACGAGGCCTGCACTGGTACACCATCGTTAGACATAACAATGCTCGCTCATCATACATGAGAAATACAAAACATATTTTCGACATGTGCATTTGTCTGTTTGTGAGAGTTTGAGATTTATGACGGAATAATTAAACTACTTATTATGACGATAATGCGTAAAAATAGCAATATTTAAACAAAATTGTGGCGCAATGACATTTAACTGACATTTAACAGAAGTCAGTAAGCTGTTTAAACGGAAACAACCGTATATTCGCAAAAATTCCTCAAAATATTGATGTTGTCTTACTCTCCGGCAGATAAATTTTGACCGACTGACCGACAGACGGGTAGGTCGGCAGGCAGACAGGCAGGCAGACAAATAAACAGACAGACAGGACGATCGACAGACCGATCGACACGCCGACAGGTAGACAGACAAACAGACAGACAGAGAGATTTTTAGAGCTGCTTGTCGCAACAATCCTTCAAAATGTTGATATTGTCTCAGATAGACAGACAACTAATGTTACCGGAGGGAGTGGGGGGGGGAGTTGGGCGCAGGGATAGCAGGAGATTTGCCCCACGTTTCACTTGTCCCACACTGTGCTTGTTTATCATTTATCTCATAATCATCATCTCTCGCAAGACCAATTGCATCGCACAAAAGCTTTTGATTTGCACCATTAGGCAAATGAACAACAACAGTTACATATTGTGCCCGAAGGCCTCTGTGTCAAAAATCAATATATAAAACGGGCCTCAGCGTATCAATAGGGCAGATATACGACGTCAGCAGCTTGCCACGTGAAATGTCAGGAGGCAGCCGTGTGACTCTCATCGGTCACATTGCTATAGTGACCATTCAAACTGGAGGTGCGTTTAAGATGTGGAATGACAGATTAGACGTGTATGATTTAACGGGCTTTGTTTGTCTTACGTGAGAACAATAAGAGAATTATTGTGATTCCCAACTGCTTTGCAATTCCTAAAGAAGAAATTAGTCAGAGTGTGATGTTCATTGTTTAATGCAGCTGCATGTCAATGAACATATGAAATTCTGATTAGTTCCCTCATATGAAATAAGGATGTATATTGTTTCCTTTATTAACACGGTCGCTGTGAGTTCAAGTCCAGCTCATGCTGGCTTTCTCTCCGGCCGTACGTGGGAAAATCAAATCAAATCAATCAATCCATTATTAACAATTTTTGATTATGAACTCACAATTTCTGAGCTACTCAACATATTTCGTTCATTTTACTTCATGCCGAAGACAGCCACAAAGTCCGATATAAATACTACCACCACACAAACCTGTACTTTAACTATCTTTTCATGGTAATACACAAACCATGGAAGAGTCATGAAGACCCGATTTTAAACATAAACGAGTACAGAATTGAGGGTAAAACCGAAGCAGTACTTGACATCAATGTGATAGTTGTTATAAAGGGCTCACGCATATAACAGGTTTTATTACAACTGTTCGTGTAAATAGTAGCGACTTAAGCGCTGTATTGCACCATGGCATAAGCAAAATAGGTAAACATGTAGTGATGTTAAATGTTAATAATTAAAATCTTAGGTATGACCCGTCTCCAGACTGAAACTCCAAAACTCCCACCTTTGAGCCCTGATACTCGGCTTAGGCGTCCTCATAGGTCATAAATATAGTTAGTTGAAGAGAGGGCCATGGACAGTAATTAAGCAAGCGATATTGCTTACGTACTACAATTGCAGATGGCAATCCTGAATTCATAAGTTCATTTCCTTGACATTTGTTAGTTAGCAACAGCCCTCTAACATAGTGGACATTTAATATAGCACAATTTTTCTGCAATAGAACGCATCGGAATGCTGGGAACTGCATGATAAAAGTTTGATTCTGAGAAGTGTTAGCTCACGAATTGTGTTTGCGATATAGTCTTCTGCGAGTAAATATCGGTTGTAATGCATATGATACCATTCGACGCCAATTTTAGTCATGCACTGACTGGATTGAATAATTCTAAAGATGGGAGTTCATAACGACAACGTGAGGTAAAGTGGCTGGAGATCTCTTATTCTGTGTAATATGCCGTTCTTTCCAGATGATGTTCTTTATCTATATTGTAAGAGACAGTCGATTGCGCTTAGTGTAGGACTCAGGCGTCCTCATTTGCAATAAAACTCCCTGAAAGCCGGAGTTTCTTCACTTCCGTTGGCACCGTCTGTGCCTCTCTTCAAATTAACGGTATTCTAGAAGCTGTTAAAATATTAACCGAGATCCGTTTAAGTAGACTGGCCTGTGAACCCCACCTACCGAGTGTCAGGACGGGGTAAACCAGGTTAAGCGGGCCCTACGCCAACACACCGCCAGGGCTCCGTGCCCACCAGACAAGCGTAATAGCCAGATACATGGCTCAAAATTACAGGGAATTGATATCTACACGTCGCTAACTGGCCAGCCCAGGCAACACCATTTGTAAGCAATTATTAGTTACCCGAGCAGCCAGAGACTGTATACTGGGATTTGCGCCTGTTATACCAGAGGTGTATCTCTTAAATTTTCAATAGATATGTAAGCAAAGAGCAAGCGTTCAGGGACATCTTTACGCAACTCGATTACCTGACAACATCCATTCACTGCATGCATTATACCGAAGGCCATGATCTTTTTTTATTATGTAACCTGTGCATCGAAAAACTTAGTCGATTGTTCATCGGCTCATTTGATCGATTTGAAAGAGATATTCACCTTGTTTTGTTTTTGTTTTTGTTACATTTATTTGGAAATACCATAATACGAATGCAAATACCAGTATTAGTCATGGATATATAGAATTTAGTTCTACACGCAAATGCTGTCTATCGATTTCTCCGACTTAGAATACAAATATTTAGGCTTTATTAAGTATATGCATGACAAAATGAGGAAATCTTAGTTCATGTACATGCTGTTATAAATACACATGCATATAAGGTTACTTGTTTCGCCAAAGTTTATACCCCACACTATAGATAATTAAACGTACGTAGACCTGTGTTTTTCCTTATCCATTTTCATTTTTATGAAGTCAACAACGTGTTATTTTGACTCGGTTAAAAGAGCATATTTAGTGCTTCAGTTATGCGCACCAAGATCGATGTAATCTATATTATTATACAAGTGTTAAAGGATAGGCGCCTTCTTTAAAGAAACGCGGTGTGGAAATTGTGCATCAGCGAATAAAAGATCGAAAAAGGTGAGATATACTAAACGCATGGAATGCCAGTTGATAGATCCCAAAATGCTCGATTGCCATCCTTTACAATACAAAGAACATTAACGATGTCTGGTGTTAGTGCAATATAACAACAACTAAGAAAGTCGCGTTGTAAATGGCAACCGACATTGCAGCTGGTCTAATATGGAATCTGACTTCAATTTAACGCCTATGTTCCTAGAATGGTTCCTCCGGGGATAGAGTCTGATTAATGCAAGGAAACCTTAGGAAGGGCGTATGCAATCATTTCAATCCAGCCGGCCACAAAGTTCCGAAATAGAATTCTCCTCTGAAAACGGACCTAGAAAGGTTTCTCCGGTAAAATGCACTTTAGAGGGAAGAGCGTCATGGTCGTTGTGGGACTGGGGCTTCATCGCGACTCTGTACACCCGAGTGCATGGAGAAACGGAGGACCGTGCGGCAGCGGGCTCTCCAGGGGGTCGTTATTCTGTTAGCAATTGGACGTTTTACAACCGGCACAAAGGTAAAAGATCGAAGGTGAGGTGAGATGCTGATACAAGCATAACATATAGGGTGACGTGTTGGAACAATAGGCGAAATCGGCACTGCGCTGTTTCAACAATGTTAGCGGTGGCTCCTTACGGCCAGATCGATGAAAAGAACGGAGTTAGGAGTTTCTCTTGGAAGAACAAAAGCCACCACCTAAAGAAGTACACAGCGGAATACAAACACGCATGGCAAGTAGTTACCATAGTTTGCCCGGACCAGCGACGCTTCGATTGCTTACTTCCTTACGCCAGGTTTCCTCTCTAAAGTTTTCCTTCTTCGCGAGCACTCCGCCGTGAGAGAAATTGATTTTTCGCGTCTGTCGCCGAGGAACTGAGTTAATGAATCTCAATGGTGTTATTGCAGAAGTGGTGGCTAGCTCTCAGCGTCATATATCAAACACACGCACGGATGAGCCCGCCATCAGCTGTATGCTTTTGAAATTCCGTGATTGATATTGCTAACAATCGGCCTGTCCCTTGTTTCCATTGGCCTAGTCGGAGCTGGAGCAGTTAGCGTGTGGGAAGAAGCGGGCAACCGTGTAACGAAACCAATAGCCAAGTCTTCAATCTATAATGATGAAGGGAACGTGTGCCTGACAGCTAGGCCCTTGTTACCACCGTCGCAGCATGGCTGTAACAATCTCTCCGGAACTTCGCAACATAACTGGCAGCACGGCCTTCGTCAGCTTTCTTCGCTGTCCTTGAAACAGCCTAATTAGACATTTTCTACAAGGATATTTATCACACGGATTTCTCAGTAGATCAGGAATTTTAGTCACCTTAATACAAAAACAACAAAAAGCGATCAAATAATTCTTACGAAGTTTTACGGGCATGGTGTGTTGTGCTGGGCTCAGGCAGGTCTGTAAGACACGTGGCTTCAAGTGCAGCCTGACACGCTGGTAAGTGAGGAAACGTTTGTGTGGAGGTGAGAAAACGCGGAGGTTTTACTCTGTACCCTTGTCGGAAAGGTGTGAGACGGAGGAAGAGTTCATGGATTACGTTGTGGATGGTGCGGAAAACTTTGTATAATGGCTAGGAGCGAATATTCGGTGGGCAAGACCTCAGAGCAGACAGTCTACACAGAACCTGACATCTCTAATATGATCGAGGATCTTAAATTTCAAATCCGTTCTCTAAAAGATGCGATTGAAGACCACGAAAAGGACGGAGACAACAGAGTGTACGAGGACATAGACAGCAGTCGGAGTCGCCGACGGCGCCGGGTGGGCACCGCTAACTACTTATTAAAGTACAGTATTGACATGGGATTTCACTGGATGAGGTTCATACTACAGTCCCACGTTGGTGTCATAAGCAGGTAAGGCTATCTTTTCTTACATTTATCCCCAACATTCATCCCTGCACAGGAGTATACAATGATGTCCTTCCGTCTCAATCATGCTAAAAGCCACCTTCGTGTGAGTTCAGCCGTCATTGTGAGCGAGCGAGCTAGTCCAGAAGTTCTCGGCCCGCTTTAATCATCTTAAAAGGCTACATCTTAGAATTATCCAGCGTCTTTATGAATATTTTATGTATTTTAAGCCCAGCAGAATACTAGGAAAGAAAATAAGATTTCGCAAAAACATGTTGTTCTAACAACACTTCTTACAATCTTTTTTTTTAAGCAAAGAAATATTTCATAAAGTTAATGAACATTAATATACCGTCCAAGGTAATTTTCAAAATAAAACTCTTCATTTGGAAAAGTAAGTGCAAATGTTTACCCATTAGGCTCCTTAGGGCGGTGGCATTTAAATTTTCTTGTGTGAAAGGTCTAAATTATGATGTCACAAAACATTGTTTCATCGGAAAACATTTCAACAACTAACGTACAAAAAATGAAATTAAATTTTATACGCATTTTACTTAAAAATTGTAATTTTGTTTCTTTCTTTCTTTGCTGGATTTTTCTTTTTGCTTTTTGTTTTATTTTCCACTCTGCTGGTTACCAAACTCATCTGGACAAAATGTTCAGTACAAGTGTTTAGGTAACGTTTATTCAGTAAAATGGGAGTTCATTTGACTTGTTTTTACATGGGTAAAGCTGTTTATTTAGTATAGCAGTATAGTTTAGTATTGTTATGTAAGTATAAGCCTCTGATGTGTAATGCCCTACGAAATGAAAGCAAACTTGGCAAATTGACTGTAGCATAAATATCTTAAATTTAATACATGTGGAAAGTATGTGGTAGGCTGCGAAGGCGAAATACACATCTGTTGTCGCCAACAGGGTGACAATTGTCGACAGAAACTAGCATTTAGGCATTCCCATCGAGAATGGAGAGCAGAAGGTGTCGCGAGAACTGAGTGGCGTCGGCCTGTTGATGATCAGCAGGCTGGTGTGTATAGTTCGGTTAAAGAGGCCAGTAATTGCTTCTGTGTGCCTACCACTCCCGAAGACAGTGTGTGTGATGGCGTCGAAGCTTAGTTGCTATTTCCCTATGTAGAGGACAATTAGCAGTGCCATTATCTATCCGTGTAACGACAGGCATTCCCCGTGAGCTGGCTGGGCAAACAGAGAACGACTATTAGTCCCTATTATTATCGGAAATCGCAAAGCCTTTGCTCATTTACAATGAAGGATTTACCTCCCGATGTTCGATACTCCTGTTTGTTTTCTCCTGCTTGGCGTAAAGTGGATTCGGCTGTTCGAGGCGTTCTTATCTGTTATACAATACCAGACCTCCTGTGGCGATGCCCACGATCTGATCGCTCCCAGCCCCCATTATTGACTTCCGAAAATACCAAAGGTGTTTCATGTTTTATGAAAGTCGAAGAAATGATAAATTCAACCTTAGCGCTTTCTCTCTTCACAAACACAGATCGTAATCATTGCAAATTAAAATAAATGCTTACTGCAAGAGTTGTGTTTGGAACAATAGAAGAACTACTGAGGATTTCAACGTTGGTATATATAGCTATTTTTTCTTTCTCAAGAAAATCAATTTTTAGAGCTCTGCTTTTATATCTGAAACAGTGTCTAAATGTTATGGTAGTTCAACTAGTTTAGATAAGTCCAGCTTGTTAGTGCTCAGTATTGAAAATGTCCAAACATGACCATATAGAATTTGTGTAGTTTACCTCTACATGGTTTTGTGGTAATTTCTAAAATTTAGAAACTGCTGAGAATTTAGTTTTCAAAATATGGCCATGGCTACAGCTGTCTCATGGAGCAATAAACATAATGGTTATGTCTTTTTATTATTATATCCCTTTATTATCTTTTTATTATATTATAATGCTAATAACACCAGAATCTCACGTTTAGTGAAAGTAAAGCATTATAACATAATAAAAAGATTTACAGCATAGAGGGTAAAATCAGATCAGAGCGTGATAGTTGGGAAAGGATCACACGTAACCATTGATTTATTTATTTATTTGATTGGTGTTTTACGTCGTACTCAAGAATGTTTCACTTATACGACGGCGGCCAGCATTATGGTGGGTGGAAACCGGGCCTAGCCCTGTGGAAACCCACGACCATCCGTCGCCTCCTGACCACGTAATACAGCTATTGAAATACAGCCTCTTGTAAATTTACCTCAGTTAGGGTTTATTCTTACTGTTCATGTAAGAGCTGAAGTAGTGACACAGTGCACGTCCAATAGCTCAGTGGTTTGAGTAGAATTAAGTAAAACTGAATAAGGTGATGTTAATTGCAGTTTATTATACAATAACTGTTGAGAATTAATGCATAATTTATCACAGTTTTTAATTTTTGTTTAGTTCTACTTCTCTAATATACAAAGGCAGTTTTAAACTTGTGGTACTTGTGGCACGTGTAAACTGAATTGTGTGGTTTCGACGTATAATAAGCCAGTGTGTATTTAGTCAGAATGAAATAGAGGAGGGCCCACTTACACGACTGATAATAGAGCAGGAACAGAAATCAGGGCAGAGTTAATAAGTAATATTGTAGACAGAGTGTTAATAGATAAATGTAACAGATTAGACAAACAGTAAAGATATTAAATATATGGGCAACAAAGTAAAATGAAGTAGACAATGGTCTAACATCGTTTGTAATGAATGTGATCCAGGCATCAGGAAGAAAAGCACTATAGATAAAAGACAAAGGTAGATGTTTCATTCATGAAGACACAGTACATGTACGTTTATAGCTAAATCTGCAGGTCACCTATAAGACGCTACAACAGGTTTGTCCATCGGGACAATTTTTTTTCTGAATTTTGTAAATTCCTCATAAAACTTTCTCATGACAGTTCGACATTTACTAAGAACCATGATTACACTAAATTGAAGGCATGACGAAGTTATATTTATGTTCTGTGTCGACATGGGAAGAAATTAATAGGTAAATTATAGCATTGGCCATGATACTGACAGGCACTGATATGTGCAACGGTGATAAACGGTAGGGTATAATTTTTTATCTATATTTTACAACAATATAAAAGTAAAACGCTTGAAAGAAACAAATGCCTTAACATTTCATCACATCAATACGCACGCAGTTTAAATGCATAAATGAAAATGCCTCGAATGGTGTCACAAAAATGACCAAAAAAAAACCCCACGTTCAATGACTATAGCGATTAATATGTATCTTATTCATAAGTTTAAAAAAATAAAAACTTTATTTATTTTACGTTTATAGCTGATCAACCAGTGTTGCAGTAATTGTGTTCAATTCGTTCTAAAGTGACAGCTATTACCTTAACGTTTAGTCTTAATATGTGACGATAAATGCTGGATGACGAAACGAAGGTGATGGTATAGAAAATTCTCATTCCAATTTTTGGGGATGGTCCAGCGTTAACTGTAGATATCCTTACCCGTTTCAGACTATGTATAGTAACACAAAAGATTACTTAGCTCAGTGTGTCGTGGCGTTAGACAAATGATATGTTATGGAGCAATATTTTCTATGCATTTATGACCGACCCTGTTTGGTAATGTTCAGGCATATATATGTAAATCCACCCACGCCATTGTACAGTCAGGGAGATCTGTCTGTTAACATTTGGAAGGCCTGTTCATTTATCAGTTTACATCAAGTTTCGGTTTTTATTGTAAAAAGATTGCCTTCTAAGAATGGAATGAGGGTTCTCCCGAAACGTAGTACCTATAAAAGCAGGGGAACGTATTGCTTTGTAAAGTCCAGCTGTAATTCAGTCTTGTTCTCCCGCGTACTGTAATATAGGGCAGTAGTTCTGTAACTTCACAGAAAATAAGCCATGCATGTGCTGCTTGATGCATTTACTTGGATGACATATTCCAAGTTACAGTGTTGTTTTTGGTTATAGTGTTTCAAGATATATAACCTTGGATTAAGTTTGCGTATGAACAAGTAGAAAGGAAACTCTGAACAAGCAATTCAGGCTGGCAAGCTAAGCTAACATCAAGAATACACAAAAAGAAACATTTTAGATACATACATTTACAGCTGAAGCATACACATGGACAGTTAGAATCAAACCATAACTGGAGAAAATTGACAAGAGGCTGGATTTCTCCGTGTCGCAGCTGTTCTGTTTTCAGTCTCTATGCTGTCGTTTTTATGTCCAACAAACTAAAATGAGAGCCAAGACCAGTGAGCTGACACTTTTAAAAATTCAACAATAGCTATTCGTTTTAAAATCGTAAGTTCATTTGAAATTATAATTGTATGGTTTAATTTGGAAATTTACGATTTAATTGCCACTGAAACACTGTAGTGAATTCAAATTGTTTCCATCGTCCATTATTTTAGCATCTGCAATTTTTCGAAATAATACATGTACACAGAAAGAACTGAAATATGATGAAATTTTAGGAAAAAAATAACATGAACTTGATTTGATTATCTGGGGTAACATAAATGAGTATATGCCTATTTACCTGGCTGCCATGTGCCTTAACAGTCTGTTTACTCCTTGACCAATCGTTTCTGAACATAGTCTATATCTCGTTAAGTACACATGTGACCAGCTTGTAGTCCTGTTCATTTTGTGATCATTTCAGTTTACATTAAATAGTTTTCGCAACAAGGGATCTCTTCGCTTTAAATTTCTGAAATTTTACATTGATCATGAGCACAACACCATTGTTGACATGTATCAGCAGAACGTTCAAACTCTCGGGTGATCTAAGTCACAGTTATGTTTAAGCTCACTTAACCGGGATCTGGATGCACTGTAACATCATCTTGAACATTGTCAAAGTATTTATGACATCTACATGGGGTTTATGGATGTATATTCGTATTGAAACCCAGATCGACACATGGGGCTTCAACTTAAACCTATCATTAATTTTAACCCGCGTGTAATATATGATGGTTCAACTGGTATGAAGGTTTAAGTCTGAGAGAATATGGAATACACTTAAACTGAAGACTTGTTCGCAGGTGTGTGTACGAAAATCGTATTATTCATGAGCTATGTGAGATTTGATTCAGAAGTTGATCTATCTATCTTTCTTTCTTTCTTTTTATTTTGTTTGAGCAAGGTATCAGTGTTCACTTGTGCTTGACGTTATTCTGTACATTAATGGATATAAGGTGTACCTGGTCTATTTGGTGTTCACCTGTGTTTGACATTATTCTGTACATAAATGGATATAAGGTGTACTTGTTTTATTTGGTGTTCCCCTATGCTTGACATTATTCAGTACATTAATGGATATAAGGTGTACCTGGTCTATTTGGTGTTCACCTGTGTTTGACATTATTCTGTACATT